>NW_009932276.1:57159-68169 GCF_000696875.1 Nestor notabilis | reverse complement strand
AGGGGGGGGGGGGGGGGGGGTCAGCTCCAATTATAAAAGGCAACCTTACCTCTTTTTTTTTCCTAATATCAGTTAATTAGACTTTGACAACCAATTAGCAGATTTTTAGCTTTGCTGAGAATCAAGTTAGTGTCAAGAAAGGAGGAGGCAAGTAAAACCAAACATGCAAAATGCTCCTCTCGTACCACAAATAGGCTGTCCTAAAATAAAATATCCACAGGGCCAGATCCTGCTCTGGGATTTATAGCCCTTTCAGCTGGCTGTCACGCTGGTTACTCGCAGGTGTAAATTGAGCGTAGGACTTGGCCTGCAAACTTAAGCTCACCATAACTCATGCAAAACCTATGGCGGAGAAGCGCTCTCCAGCCTCCTTGCAAGGTTACATTTTAAGTTTTAATAACCTTTTTTTTTTTCTTTTTTTTTTATTCCTACCAACCATGAAGTACCCAGATGATTATTTAGGATTAATGGATTATCAAAAGTGCCAGTTGGCACACTCCTAGTAAAGAGAGAAAAAAAAGGGGGGGGAGAAAAAGTGTAACAAATGCAGCTGTTTACTAATAAATAAAGCCTCAGCTGTAACAGAAATAAATTAGATGCATTTAATTGGTCGACTGCAAACCTCCTCTCTTTATTACAATGCTGCTTCTTGTTATTTTATGATGTCAGGGTAGATGGCAGACTGACAGAGTGTTTATGAATCACAGTTTGCAGATGGCACTCCTGGTTTTTCGGCAGTTATGAGCACAAGTAGCATGAGGACTCAATAGAGGGTTTTTGCCAGGGAGGACCCCCTGAGAATTAGCCGCCTTCATTTCTCTGGTGCCAATCTCCCCCTGACAGGAGCACTATTTCACAAAACCTACATTCAATAAATTACACCCGCCTGGCAAGAACTTGGAAATATTTAACACTCGGAGGACACCAGCGTCTCAATTTGATTTCTATTCATTTCCAGAGGACGCCAGGCACTGCTTGGAACAGCCCTCGTTTGTGTGCATGCGCGTGTGTTTCCACCCCCAGCTAAAATAAATAAATAAGGTGAAATAAAATGGTCTCTGCAGCCAGGAATATCTTGCCCTGCCTTCAAAATGACTTCAGATCTCCCGAGGACAGTTTACGGTCTTGTGCCCTGGTCCTCCCGAGCTGCCCTGCCTAATGACAGCTTTGTAATCCTATTGGGAAATAATCTCACATGGCTGCACTCGGAGCTTGCGAGCTGTAAAACTTCTGGATGGAACTCCTTCACCTGGTCATTTCAGTGAGCTACAAGCAAATGCGATGAGGGAGATGGTCATAATTGTCAACAGATTTGTAAATTTGTGTCATTAGTTATGCGCATAATGGATTTTATTCTAATGAGCTTGTTCATAAGAATGCCAGGAGGACTTGGCCCCTTTGGAGGAAATAAACTACAAACTTTGCCCATGCATTTTAAAACACATCAGTGCCACATAAAGGAGGTGGGGGGGAAACGTTTCCTCTCCTTTCAGTGCACTGCAGTTTTCATTTAGGTGAACCTGATGCAATAAGCCACAGCTCCATTAACTGCTGTAAACTCACTTCCTGGCTTTGCTGGGGTTTCTCATGGATACATAGACATTTTCAGATGGGGACATTTTTTTTTCCCCATCTATGGAATAAAACTGGAAACTATCATGACTCTTTAGGCTCTAGATATCAATGTGGAAATACCAAAGGCAGCCCCTGTCCATACCCTCCTGGCTGAAATTTATTCTGGGCCACAACACTGTCAAAGCTGCCACAGCCTGAAAACCGGAGCGCTCCCCCCTTCAAATCCAGATAGAAACCCTGTGGTGCTTAGGGGGTCAGTCAACAGGACCTGGTTCAGGCGGAAGAGCAATAAAACTAGTTATTATTAAGTAAGGTTTTTATTATATCTATTACTATTAAAGGTATTCTTATTAAACCTAGTTATAGTGCTAGATTTGTCCTCCAGAGACAAAGAATGAGGCTTCTAAGCTTGCTCTTTGGGGAAATCTACTCCTGCTTTTCTTAGAAACAACCTGGATATTTTTATTGAATGCATGAGCTGAGCGAAGAAGCAGACAAGCCCATGGAAACCTACTGGCACCTTTGCCAAAATGATGTTCTCTGTGTGCCCAGCGGAGCCCTCTTCCCCTGCTCTCCCTCCTCTCTCTCTCTCTCATCCTGCTTTTCAGCCAACCACACATAAAAATCCCCGGCATGTGCCAAGTACTACAGATGGGTCCATTGTAGCACACCCTAATGTTCATAGCTGACACCCAGGTGTTACAGTTTGTACTTGCTCGCTAGCCAGACGGTGGCTGTATGCCAAGGGGAAGGCACAAAGCACTCAGATACCATGCTGAAAAGCTATATAAGAGAGACTTTAAGAGATAGAAGAGCAGGTAAGAGGCTATGCAAAAGCAAGAGGAGACCCGTTCAACAGCAACCACCTTCCTTTGCTGCCCATCCAGCCTCCCGTCCCAACCCCATAAAGCACTGATTTATCATCAGATTACATCCAAGCATGTCCGTTCCCCTGACCTTACCCACAGTCAGACCAGCTCTTTTCAAACCTACTGCTGATCTGCAAGTTATTTCAGGTCTGGCTAGCAATAAAGCGACCAATTTAAATGACATGGATGGAGGGAGAATGGGCTACCCATTTCTGATTTGCTCATCACGCCTGGGCCATGGACACTGTCTGCACAGGGTCTGAGCATGAAAGGAGCAGAGCTCTTGAAATCACGCCAACTCACTATCTACATGGCCTTGAGAGCTTTTAAGAGCTCTTCCTCTGTCAGTAGCTGGAAGGGGTTAACACTAGTATCCTGTTTTCTCTTCCATTTTCCCCTCCCAGGAGCCTCCTCCCCTTCCAGCCTAATTTCCTTCAGTTTAATTAATTTTCAGTAATCACAAGTCTAGACACCACAAGCAGCAGCTTCACACCCCAGGTGACACGGTAATGTTTGTAAGGGGCAGGCAAAGGGAAGCGGTGCGGTTCCAACGCACCAGCCCCCCGCGCCGAGCTAGAGCTGCCCACGTCTCAGCTAAACCCTTTTTGGAGAGCAAACGATTTTTTTTGGGAGAACAAATGCTTTTTAAGGATTCAGGTGCAGGGAGCTTTTCGACCATCTGGCTGGCGGGGGCTTCCCAGCTGTCTGCAGCGGGTGCGTTCAGAGCAGCACGTACGAGCAGGTCCAATGCTTCGGAGACGTGCCAAACCTGCGGCACATGTGGAGAGCAACTGTGCAGCACCCGCTCGCTCCAGAAAGCCTGGGATCGGCGGCATGTGGGCAATAAAGCCATGCACCATACATATGCTGTGGCCCATGCAGGGTTTCTGGAGGGTTGGCAGCCTTCGGTAACATTATAGAATCATAGAATGGTTTGGGTTGAAAAGGACCTTAAGAACATCTAGTTCCACCCCCCCCTGCTTCGGGCAGGGACACCACACACCAGACTAGGTTGCTCTAAGCTCCATCCAACCATGCCTTGAACAGTGCCAGGGATGGGGCAGCCACAGCTTCTCTGGGCACGCAGTGCCAGGGCCTCGTCACCCTCATGGTAAACACTTTCTTCCTTACCTAACTCTCCCCTGTATAAGTTTGAACCAGTTACCCCTTGTTCTATCACTATAGACCCTGATGAAACATCCTCATAGCCCCCTTCAGATACTGAAAGGCTGCTATGAGGTCTCCACACAGTTTCTCTTCTCCAGGCTGAACAGCCCCAACATTCTCAGCCCATCTTCATACAGGAGGTGCTCCAGCCCCTGATTATTCTAATGGTCTCCTCTGGACTTGCTCCGACAGCTCCATGTCCTTCTTACGTTGAGGACACCAGAACAGCACACAGTGCTCCAAGTGGGGTCTCACCAGAGCAGAATAGAAGGGCAGGATCACCTCCCTCAACCTGCTGCTCATACTGCTGGGGATGCAGCCCAGGACATGGTTGTTTTCTGGGCTGCAAGTGCACGCTGCTGGGTTATGTTCAGTTTCTCACTGACCAACACCCCCAAGTCCTTCTCCGCAGGGCTGCTTTTATCAGAGGTGCTTGTCCCACACACAACTGCTATGTGGCCACATACGTTGCTATTCAGGGTAAACACAGAAGTTCTCACTTCTTAGGTAAAATTTCAGAAAGGAAAGAGAAAAAGGCAAGAGCAGCTCTGATGGCCCTAAGCAAGTCACCCTTTATTGACCATTTTTATTTGACACCCATAGAAAAGTAAGAAAAATTAGGAGGTATCAGGAATGCAAGTTAGCAAATAGTAGTGATCTCTTGAAAATACATACAGAGAGAAAACACACTTGAGACATACACAGGGGGAGTAGGACTGCAGTACCCCGAGGACAACAGGAGCTTGGTGTCACTAAGTATGGAGGAACAGAAGTGGGCAAGACATTGCTTAGCATATTAATAACTGCATCTTTCCCAACCCAGAACCACTTACAACTCACCATGCTGAAGCACCTTCTAGGGCTGTCACCGTATCTGTTGGCTTTTTGGATATGCACTTCCATGCATTAATATTGATTATTTCTCATCTTGACGCTAGCTGTCGCTGATGGCTCTTGTGCGTTTCCCCACTCATCAGCACTGATGAGCTCCAGAAAAGCTTGGTTGTGTTTGAGGGGCTTGCACATATTTGGGATGAATATCCCAAGACGAGAATGAGTTGGGGATCCAAAGAGAGAACTAACAGCCACCAGTAGCTGCTGCTTACATAGAGACTCTGGACCAATTTTTAGCCCTATAAAAAGCACTCATTTTAAAACACATAAAATTGGACCAACTGATAGCCAGCCAACTTTCGGTATAATCTCTCTTTCAGCCTAACTCCAGTACAGAAAGAAAAAGAATACTAATGAAGGAGCTTGACAGAAAGGACAGTTAGTTCATGCATGCATTAGTGAACAGTTATGGTGTGTGAAAAAAAAAAAGCCTTCCTATCCTTTAGTTGCACAATATCACTGCTAAAATATTTCCCCCCTCCTTGCCCCAGTCTGAGATGTAGTACTGGCATTAACTGAGTGCAGTCTGCAGGGGTTGTTTCCCACCCTGTTTCCATGTGCTTCCACCTTCACTAGGACCAAGCAGGATGAAAAGCCAACCAGCCATCGCCTACGGTGCTTGGCTCTCCATGTAAAGCCCAGTCCTTATTATAGATTATTGCTCATGAACGTGTTGGCTCACAGCAGGGAAGTGGTCTGCTGCATCCCCAGCCCTCACAGCTCATATTTAACTCCCACACAACCTACGTATTCAGGTCGGTAGCACAAAGCCTCCCTTAGAGGATCGCTTCCTTCCTCTTCCGAAATGAATGACTCCACAGATCTGTTGCTTGGACACTTACATTCCTACAGTGAGAAAGTAAATATTTAGCTGCAGAAATATGTCACCCTGTTTGTGAAGATGGAGAATAATACCATGGGCTTCACTGAGCTGGGATCTGCAGCATCCGAGACACTCTCAGCTCATGTCATGACTGAGGATGAATAACACCATCTACAGCCACCTCATAATATTTTCCAGCTTCTGATTATTCTGTTGTATTATCAAAACAAGACCACTTGACTCCTGAAAGGTTTTATGTGTGTGTTCCAGGCAAGCAAAGCACAACAAAATGAATTAGGTCCACGGGACAGAACACATTAATGTCTATTTGGGTATTATGAGCTAGATTTCCTAATGCACTCAGGATGCCCAAAAAAATGGAAGTTCACTTTTACAGTTGCCTTCCTCCCTTCTCTCCTCTCCCTTTCCCTTCAGTAAATTATGTGAGACTCATTACTTTTTATAGCTCTGAACAAAAACCATAATTTTACTGTTTCTTACTAATATTAAGCAATGACATAATGCCATTTGCAGAGGTGTCGTGCAAAGAGGCTGACTTTTACTGGCTTCTGATGGCAGGGCTCTCCACTTTATATTCTGTTTTATGTAAGCCTCCTCAGAATTTATTGACCTCAAAGGATTTCTCAAGTTGCTTAATTATAAAAGGAAGAAGACAGCACAGTGGCTTAGTGAACCAATATGAAAGTGAGCTAAAATGTGTCATTACAGAGAGGGATGGTGGAGGGAGACGCATAACAAGAAGTATTTTCTAGGGTCTGAGCTCAAGAGGCAAAGATTTTCCTCTAGCTTATTCCCTGGCAGGGTTGAGATGATGCAGGGTGATGCTTCTGGCTTGCCTGGTGCCTTGATGCTTCTTGCACACCCGGTGTTATCTAGGTGTGTTGTTGTGTTAGCTCCAGGTGGGACAGGGGGAGAGGCTGTGGAGAAACTGAGAAGGAAATCCTGCAGGGACCTATCAGAGCCACCTAAAGCAGGAGAAAGTTTCAAATAAAAACCTACATTTGGTCTTGCTGTTTACCCTATCAGCCAAGTCAAATCATGAACTAAATTATTTCCAGAACAAGGCTGCTGCTGCAGGACCTGGTTGGGGATTGCACTCATCCTCAGGAGAAGGGAGAAATGAAAGTCCTAAAGCTACTGCTGCCTTCTCCTGCAGAACTGGGTACACGGGGACAGTTTGGTCAAGCTCATCCCCTGGAGCATTCTTGGTGTCTGAGTCTGATCCAGCACTAAAAATGCCTTTTCTCAGATGCTTCAGCTTCCAAACCCACACTCCTGGGCAGAAAAAAGGTAAAAAAAAAAGATACAGGAAAGGAGACACTGATAAAAACCCCCAAAGAGCAGCACTCACCGCCCTTTTAGGGAGGGGGATTTAATGACTTGAGCCAGACTTCCTCGAGCTCAGCGTGTCTCCATGTTGCACAGAGGTTACTCATTTCACACACTCTCCTGTCCAAACTTAAAGCAGAATCCATACCGAACACCTCCAACATCACCCTTGTTCCTCAGGATGGAAGCTGAAGCACCTAGGAACCAAGAGACTCCTCCAGGCTGGTGTTGGAAAAGCTGCTGTATTGCGGAGAGAGGCTGGCTACATATTAGCTAAGATAGCAAAAGTGAGTAAGGATAATTAAAATACATACATGTGCTGCAAGAAAGCCATTGGCTTTTCTGCATGATCTGCAGCAGGAACAGTACTGATGTGTTGGTAGACCAGCCAGGACAGGGCAACAAGCACCAATTCCTCCTGAGGCTCCTTATTTCTTAATTACTTCTGATTTCAAAGTGGTGGAAGAAGCAGCTCAGCCTGTTTAAAGCTGTTATTTTGGTCTCTCTCACACCGTTTGGTACACGGCCCGTGATCGTGTGCAAGAGAGGCAGATCTGGCTGGAAAGACTGAAAGCTGCTTAGTATTTTCCCTGCTATATTTTCACATCTTGAGGAAAACTGTGGTAGCGAGGGATCTGTACCTAAGCTTTTCTCATTCGTGTGACCAGCACTTACTCGGCATGACACCATAGGTCTCACGTCTCTTGGCAGCAGTACAGGGCTCGCACTTTCGTAAGGAGGAAGTATTTTTGAGCAATTTCTCCCATTTATTAAGCATGAACAGGCTCTTCTTAGCATCAAGCAGATAGAATTCTTTAAAAACATTTCAACAAATCTGCTCCCACAGCCTGGGACAGGAAACTTTGCCATGTACGTGCACGTGATTTTCTTCTTATGTTGTCCTTCAGCCTCACAGGTTTGGATGAAACTATGAGTTGGATTCACAGCTCTGTGCAGAAGAAGAGCACACTCCCAGCTCTGTGGCTTGATGGAAAATGGTAATACTGGCATATTTCCTTCCCTTACAAAGGGGCTCAATTTGCTCTATGGAATGGGAATGCATAAACAAGATTTGAGATACGAAGCTCGCCTCTGATGGACTAGAAAATAACATGGAAATTAAAAGGGGAACTAGAAATGAACTAGAAAATAACATGGAAATTAAATAAGGGATGTCTCCATGGGGTTGCTCACACTAGGAAGGAGTGAACATACGGATCCAGCAAAGCCATTTCACGTGCATGAAAACAGAAATAGCACCAACAACTGTCCTCAGATAGACAACGAGATGGAAATTGCAAGAGATGGGGGGAAGTAAGGAAAGATGGGAAGCATAAGAAAGCCAGACCAAGGGAACACGCATAGAAGAGTAGGATGAAGGAGAAGACACAGTAGCAGACCTGAGCCTTGCAAGGAGAGGAACTGGCTGGAGAGGGAAGGGACAGGCTGGCATCATTCCCCCCAAGCAAAGGGGCTTGATGGCTCTGCACCATGAGCTCCTGAGGAAACACCATTAGGAAGCAGGGACACAACATAGTCCATTTTAAAACTTCTCCTTGTTTACTACTTCTATGAAATTTTTCAAAATACACACATGATCCTCTGGGAATGGAGCCAAAGCTGTTTTGAGCTTAAATCCCCCCCTGCACACACCGCAGGCTGCTGCTCCCTTCCACAGAGGGGCCACCACGCTGGGTTTTTCTGCTTTCCCCTGCAATAAAGACCCCAGCAAAGGGGCCTCAGGCACCCAGGCACAACAACACAGGATTTCATATGTGTGCTGATTCATGCCTCAAAACAAAGCTTGTACTTATCTTCAAAACAAGGAGTTCGCCAGGTATTTTGTGATCAAACAGGTTTCTTGTACTCTGAAAATGTGAATTCAAACCCTGCTAGGGGGAAGAGCTGGACCTGCATGCAAGTTTGTGATCGATCTTCTTCTCTGAGACAGAAGTTTTACTCTTCAAGTCCAAGAAGTTCTTGTGGGATGAGACTAGAAATCAGTTTTAGCTCTACAAACTACTTTTGTGAGTCAAGAAAATGTTATCGTGGCCATGTAGAGAGGGTACTCAAGTGTTAGCCTTACTGATGCTCTTGCCCCTGTGGCCCGTGGAGATCTTTTAAAGGGTCTACATAAGTCAAGAAGCAAAATCAGTATTTTAATCTCCTTTTTTTTTAGACTGGATCTGGCATTTCTGGAGGAATTCAGCAGGTCCACAGGCTTTTATCTTTCAGCTTGTGAATTCTTAAGAGTAGAAACCCTAATTAGGCCAAAACACATGTTAGAGTCATTAAGCGATTGAAATCACATCTTCCGCAGCCCAGTCTCACAACATGCCACCAGGCCAGGTTTCTTCCTATGTTCCTCAAACCAATAAATACAAGCAGGCTCATAACAGGTTTTAGAGCTGCCATGTCATTCAAAAACCTTATGGTAGACTATTTTATGGCAAAAGGATGTCAGAAAGACCTTACTGCTCGTGAACAGAGACAATCAATTAATATTACTTTCCATGTAGCTCCCTCCTCTTTGTTCGAAGTCTTATTCCCAGAGGTGGCACTCTGGCTCTCTTGAAAGGAATGCTAGCATTAAACACTGCCTTCACCTGGCTTTAGACCTTAAATATTAAAAAATGCCCATACCATGTTCTTCCCAGCAAGATTCACTTTTAAAAATAGATTAAAGGGAATGGAGAAAACATACAGGAGGCAATAAAAGAAGCAGGAGAGAGATGCAGAGTGTGAAAAAGGAGCAGCTCTGCCCTAATTGAAGACAACCAGAGTTTTACCACTAACTTCAGCACAAACAAGCCTCTGCTTGGAGACCACAAACCAGCAATTTCTGCGTGAATGGGTTTTGCTGGATGGTATTCTGTGGCTTGTCATGGTCCTGCACCAGGCAGCAGCATGCACAGCCTGCTTTCAGGGACAACACATGCAATGAAAGCAAGATCTCCTCTGTACTGCAGGTGGGCTTGGAGGTGCTGGTGAGGAGATGGGTTGCTCCCATTTCCTTCCTGGATTTTATTCCTAAGTCTTTATGCACTGAATGTCACTTAGATAGCTAACCTGGAAAGATGAGGGATTTCATCGTTGACTGGCATGATGTAGATGTAAAGTGTCCCTTGGACTGTACGCTTGCCATCTGTCAGCTGCATGGTAAAACTATCCTCTAGGCTTTCTGTGTCATTATGCATGTACAGCAGCATCAGTCCTACAGGAAAGAGGGAGAAATTAAAATTAAAACCCTGGCTTCTCTAAAAACTTAGAACATGGCTATCACATTATTTCCAAATAAAAGCACACCCCAGCTCTCTGGAATTTAAGTCATTGGTTGTGATCTCTAAATACTACAGGTTTGGTGTCCCAGGATGGAAGCCTATCCTGCTTCTACGGAAAGAAATCCTTGTTGCTGCTGTGATGCCAATGCCCAGTCCTGCAGTGGGACCTGCCTGGTGAGGCCACATGCAAATCCCTACACCACACAGCTCCACACCAGCACCCAGACTGGATGCTATGCCTCTGAATGTGTCCCCCTACTGCTGCTCTATCCCATAGATGAGGAGAGTGCACCCACAGGAGGTGCTTTCCTCAGAAGAGGACTTGGATATTCCTCTTCTGTGCTCTCCCACCTTGCAGTGACTTGTAGCTCGGACCCCTCCCAAGGGGTTAAGTCCGTATTTAGCAGCCCTCAGTGGATCCTTTATTCTTGCTGCGATTCCTGCAAATGCAGGAGCAGAAGCAGCACCGCGGGGCTCTGGAAGTCATTCCCTGGCTAACTTACGGAGCAGAGAGCGAGCCAAGCTCGGCACGCTTTGGAGCAGTCCCCATGGGAGGCTTTGATCACTAGTGAGATACTGGTAATTTCTTCAGTAAATTTTGGGGGCACTTAAAAGAGACTCGTACATGATGTGTTCTTCAACACATCTGCTCCGCAGAGCTAGAGCTCACCCTAAATGTCACGCTCCCTGAGCACAAACACAGCTCTTGTCACTGTGGCATCCAAGTGCTTCGCACTCAGTCGGCGGCCCCAGCTTGCCAAACCCTCCATGTGGTAGGAAAACACAGGTGGGCACCAGCCAAATTTAATGAGTAACCTAGAAAGTCAGTGACCACAGGAAGATTTGAAATGATGCTCCAGGAGACCTGGTGCAGCTTCCTACCCATACGCAGCTCTCCAACCCATTTTGGGGCAAGGTAATGGGGAAACAGGATCAAGCTGTTAATGGAATGGGTTTAACTGGCACTGGGGCAGTCATCAGCTTAAGTATATGCAGGTAAATACACCCAGAGATTGCTAAATTTTAGGTGACTGAATGAAGTGGGGGGGGG
>NW_009932276.1:55025-57130 GCF_000696875.1 Nestor notabilis | reverse complement strand
AATTGCAAAGACTGCTTTAAAGAAAAAACAGTCCTCAAAATAATTAGCTTAATCCACTAGAAGTCACCCCGGAAAACTAATGAGATACAGAAATAAGATCTTTAGCACTTTCTTGTTCTCCAAAGGTTTTTAAGATGCCATGTCAAAGCAGCCTGCCCCACAGTTTCCCTTAGATCTCCCTCTCCAAAAGCACTTTGCTCGTATCATGCATTGCCATCTACTAAAGCCACAGCTATCCACCAGTTTGAGAGTGAAGCTTAAGCCCAGTCCTCCCAGTCTCACCCACTGCATTACTAATCCTCTGCACACAGTCTTTGCAGTGAAGAGGGAAAACTCACATCCAGCTATGCCTGCAAAGGAGTTTTAGCTCACAGTCTAGAGCTCAATAAACCTCTGGCTCTTCAGCAGAAAGGAGCAATGGATTAGTCATCATGGCCGTGGTGCAAATATATTCCTCTCAAGTTTGAGGGCAGGGGAGGAGGTTTTCTCCTGATAAATCAGTGGCAGTGAGACAATTCCTATTCAGCTCAGACTTTGCAAAACTCAAAACCACATCCTGTCCCAGCCCCACTGCCCACCAGAGAGCAGAGTGTGCATGGGGGGATGCAAACCTCTCTGGGAGCACCCACAGTGGGGTGGCAGCCTCAGACACCCACACTCAGAGCTGACCCAGGATGCTGCCAGCCCCAATACCCCCACGACCTCACCAACGTGAGCAGGATTAGATCAGTTCCTAACTACACACACCAGCCCCCACAGGCTTTTTTTTTTGTGCATGTGTGGTTTCTGCTGCAAAATAAGTATTTATGGAAAAGTGCATTTACATAACTGAAAAGATCCATTCAGCTTTTAAGTCTTTGTTGGGAAGAGGAAATCAAAGTAATTGACAGCAAACTTTCCAGAGGCTTCTAACACCTGCTTTATATCTTGCTTCAAGCAGCTCATACAGGCTTGAATATGGAACAAAGTGGGTTGCTGTATGAGCCGACTGCTGGGGCTGAATGGTCCCAGGACACCTTCAGCACCTCCCGAAATAGGTAAGAGATGGGGTCTCCTCCTCACAGCACACCCCACGTAGCCCGTATGCAGAAAGTCCCCCCTTCATTAGGAGGATTTCAGCTGCTGAACTCAGCCTGCAGAGCCGACTGGTCGGCATTATTTTCAATTCCAGCACGGGCTTTTCACATTTCAAACCCCACACACTTTACATTAGCACACGTCGCTTGTTTCTCAGCTCCAACCCAAACTGTTTGTGGGCTGTGGGGGTGCCAAATAGCCCCCCGCTTCCTCTCCCCCTGCTCCCGCGCTGCTTGGCATGTGTGCTGCACAGATGCCAAGCCAAGGAAGGGATTTTTTCTCCCCCCTTTTTTTCTCTCTCACCCTCCCCTGCTGCATCTGGTTCCCCAGCACAGTCTGCAGGCAGTTGTGCTGGCAGATAGCTTTGGGTGCCTGCCTGCCTTCCGCTGGGTAGGGGTGCAAAGGCAGCGAGAGCCGGAGATGTCTAGAGCAGCAGGGTCTGCGTGGGGGAAATTAAGCAAAAGCAATGGGGTATGACAAAAAGAAGGCTTCGCACAGGGGTTTGTGCCTCCTCTCTCCGTCCCGGAGGTAAATCCCGGCTCGCCTGGCCCCGGGTGCAGTGAGCGGCGGCTCCCAGCAGAGGCCATCCGCATCCCGCGCATCCCTCATCCCGCCCCTGCCCCTCGCACCGCCGGGCTGCAACGGACCCAAACCCCATGGTGGGGTGCTAGCACCCCGCACCGGCCAGCCCCGGCCCTCCGCATCACATGCTGCCATCCCCGAGACCTCATGCAGCGGAAAGCAGCTAAACGATAAAGGGCAGCGGAGGAAAGCCAAGGTGCCATCGGTCAGACCGTGCTGGAGTTCAGGCAGGGAAACAAGCTGTGAATCTGCTGGTCCTGGTGAGGTACTGCTGAGCTCAGCAGTTCTTGAGGCCATTTAATATCAGCCCATGAGCTGGTGAGAGGGTAATGATCACAGAATCCTAGGATGGTTTGGGTTGGAAGGGACCTAAAGGCTCATCCAGTTCCAACCCCTGCCACAGGCAGGGACACCCTCCCCTAAAGGAGGGTGCTCCACGGCCCCCT
>NW_009932276.1:23946-54994 GCF_000696875.1 Nestor notabilis | reverse complement strand
CATTGCCAGGGATGGGGCAGCCACAGCTTCTCTGGGCACCCTGTGCCAGCACCTCAGCACCCTCACAGGGAAGAGCTTCTGCCCAAGAGCTCATCTCAATCTCCCCTCTGGCAGGTTAAAGCCATTCCCCCTTGTCCTATCACCACATGCCCTTTTAAAAAGCCCCTCTCCAGCTTTCTTGCAGGCCTCCTTTACATATCGAAAGGCTACTCTAAGATCTCCCAGGAGATGAGGAGATGCTCAGTGCGCCTGCTTCAGGTCTTAAGCATTCAGTGTGGTCAGTCCCTCATGTGGGGCATCTTCCCCTACCTGTTGCAAGAAGGAAGTCAGAGGACAGGAAACACAGCCAGGCCAATGATCAGGTTTTCTGGAGAAGTTAAGTAAGAACTGTTAAAACCATAATGATGGCTACTTGGAAGACATTTGACCAAAAATATTTCTCAGCAGACCCTCCATCTTTCTGGTAGGAATATTAAAACTCCCAGTGGAAGTGAGTGCTTGCCAGTTGTTTGGATGAACTGGTTTCTGGAGGCCAGATGCAGAGAGAGGGGCTCATTCTGCATCCAAGCTGCCTGAGCCTGACAAACACACTGTGTTTACAGGGAGGCCCAAAGGGAGGCTGAAGGGGAAGAGCAGCTCTTATCATCACCCTCAGCACATCCCTGTACATGCCTTTTCCTCATGGGTACAAGCCTGTGAAGTCTACAGGTGCTCCCAGCTTTGCTTTCTCTTCCTTTACCCAGGGACTGCCACATATCATCGCTAATGAAACCTCCATTTACATTACACCGTCCTTTTCCATTCGCAGCATATGCTCAGTGGGAAAAAAAAATTAACTACTGTATTTAGCCCCATTTCAGGACCTTTTTTTTACACTTCAAACTAGTCTATAATATACGATAGAGCGCCAACGCTTTCATTGACATATAGCTTGTTCACTTGGATGTCATGAGAGAGCAAACAAGTGAGTCTAAACAACACAGCTAGCTAGTTAGATGGCTAATCTGGTGGGTTGCTTTGATTTCACAAATAAATTAGTCTCCTGAACAGGGAGAGAAATGCAAACCAGCGATCTCAACAGCGCTGCTGCCCTTCATTACCAAGAGGGCCTTGCTCAATTAGAAATGCCATTTGTTTTGATTATACAGTTTTATGTGAGTATAAGCAAATTTTACCTTAATACATTGATAGAATAAGGACTTGTATGAAGAACCACAGCCAGAGATGTTTTCTAATTGAAATGCTGAACACAGGCTGTATATGAAGGGGTTCAGGTAAGGTACCAAAGGCTGGGGTCAGAGTCGGGGTACAGACCATAGGTGTCCTATGTGAAGGCTGTATTAGCGCTAATTGCTGTCAGCTCACTGCTGACCACGTACCAGACACCAGCATGAGTTTTGTTTGGGAAGGAGCTGCAGGATTTATCCCCCCCCCCTCCACTTCTGGATAGAAATAACTCATTAAATATTGAATTTTTAAATTAAAGGGTTACTTGGAAAAAAACCCTAAAGTTGATATTCATCCTTTTAACATGTGGTGGGTTCAGAGCAGCCATATGAAGGCACACATGAGAACCAGAGCTCTGACATGAGCAGAAACTGTTTAAAATGCATCTGAACTGCATGACACACAAAGAAAGGGGGGAGAAAGGGAAGTGCTTCAATCAGAATAAATATGAACCCCCAAAACTTGAAAGAAGTAGTATGCAAAATAGCAGTACTTCAAAAAAGTGTTTAAAATAAAGTATTTCAGGTGCTATTTGAAATCATATTTAAACTAAAAGCTTCATAAAGGAATTATGCAAGATGGCAAATGAAATCTTTACGTTCCACAGAAACATTTTGCCTTTGAATTTAGTAAGCCAGAGAGGGGGAAAAGGTTTTCAGTCTGATTTTACAGAGTCCTTCAAAGTTTTACTGTCACTGTGCAGCCCATTTGCTCTGTTGCAGAAGGATAAGTTAGTGGTTAGCTCAGTGCTTTGAAATGCTGATTTCAATGCACCATCTCTGAGCCAGCGCACACAAGTCTTTAACCTCTTTGCACCCCACTTCTTCCTCTGTGAATTGATGTGGTGGTACTGCTCTTCTACATCATGTTGGGAGGACAAATGAAGACTCTAGTGCAAAGGTACCAGGACCACACAGGCTTTTGAGGTAGACTGAAGCAGCCTGTGAGGTGGTTTTGTGGTTCGAGTCTCCATGGAACTGGAATTACAAAGTCAAACCACTCTATACGGGCAGGTTAAAACTCTGGAGGAGCTTTGCTGTACATTTTTTGTGGAACCACGTTAATAGCAGCAGACCCTTCCACCTGGACAAGTAATTTCCTTGGGTCATAACATTTCTATTTATGGAACCTATTTTAGCACTTCTTAAAAGAAAATGCCTGCAGTTAATGGTTCTAAAATTTGGAGGGAAAGCCATGCCTTGACACAGCTTGGGAGAACTAGAGCCAGCTGAAAGAAATATCTTCTCACCTTGAACTTCAGGCAAAACAAAGACACTTCTAATGACAGGAAAAATCACTGGAAAAAGCTGTTATGAGTGGCAGAAAGATGGGTGAGCTTGTGAGCAGGGACAGGTGCAGTTTGAAGCACCATAGATGTTTGAGATCTAAGATAGGCAGACCCCTGCATGGACATAAAGGTACAGAATTTCTCCCAACCATTGCTATGTTGAGCCAGGTAACCTGTATTTCATCAAGACATTTCTTGGAATAAAACATCCAATCCTAAAATGAAAGCTTAATAAAAAATACATTGAATGCACACTGCTTCTATTGCATCCATACTTACGAAGTTTGGCAGTCAAAAATATGCCATATTTGGCCCAATTCATGTATGGTGTGTTTCAAGGAACATGGTGCCCATCCTTCAAGCACAACTGAAGTGCAAATATAGTGTAAAATAACCAGATTCTGCTCTCAGCATTCAGGGTAGAGGGCATGATCCCACAGCACTGACATAAAATAACATAAGCTATTTTAAACCACCAGCACCAGTGTAAGCAGAAGCAGGCACTAAACTGTGTCACTCACCTACTAATCAGGAAGAGCTGTTCCAGCCTCTAAAAAAAACCCCAAACAAATTTCATAGGCATTTGGAGTACAACACAATGGAAAAGGAGGTACCTAGGCTATAAGCACTCCCTGTAAATGAAAGGCGATTGAGGAGCTGGGCACATTAAGTTGGGCAAATACATTCAATAAGATACAGAGTATTTGGCTGAATTTTAGAAAGTGAGCAGAGTTTTCTTAAGTGGACAATTGCATGGAGAGACCAACTTCAAGCATCCTTCTTCTATGATTGTAGTGTCTGTTCTATCAGTGCCCTGCCAACTTGCTCCAGCTATGGTATGGTATGGTTTATGTTTGACACTCCAGTAGCAACATGCTCCCAAAGTTTTGGCAAAGACAACTGAAAGAGTTAGAGAAGGGATTGATCACGCTCTTCATAATCACGGACCACCTATTGTCCTCAAAATGATCTATAATCAAAACCAACATAGAAGAGAAAAAACAGTCAAATCATTATTTGTTCTTAGGTATACGACAGTAGTAGCAAGGTGAATGGGACAGAAGAGCATGCCAGAGTGGGAAGCTTTCTACAGAAAAGAGCACATACTCTGGCCTACAGCTTCAAGTTTTACTTATCTCCTGCTCCAGCCTGAGCTGTTGTTGTCCAAGTCCCAGTGGCTCCCTGCAGCCCTGTTGTGGGATACGAGGGATAAAATATCCATTTGAGGGAAGGGAGACAGAAGCATTTCTTTCATGCAACAAATCAGAAAGGAAAACAGTTAAAATATTTATCATAAGGCAATGAAAATTTGCTATGGCCCATGACTAAACTATAGATTTTATACATTAAAACCCCTGCCAAAGCAATTCAAAGAAGAGTTGAGAGCTCCTGGCTGCTGGCCTGTTCTTGGTCCACCACCCGAGTCCAAGTTGTTCTTGCAATAAATACGAATAAACTGTTACAGAAATAGCACCAGGCTTCAAAATTCCCAGTCAAGTTCCCCCAGAATGCTGTGGCAAGGTCAAATCCATGGGGGTAACAGATTTTTCCTAGCTCTTTTCTGGTGAGCTCTGTCGCAGCAAAGCACTCCAGCATTCTTCCAAAAGCTGAGCGGTGGCATTTCAAAGGACACAGCTTGTTGGGGATCAAAATACACGGCAGTTGTGCCCTTTCTATTTAGGCCTTAAGCCTTGAATCAACAGTAAGAATCCTGGACGTGGGAAAATACAGTGCTGACAAATACGTAATTCAATTAAACAGGGTGACATGGTTTAAGCAATAGCCCTTTCCTCTGATCCATCTCTTTCAGAACTCTTTGTCTTAATAATATGGCCTACTTGAAACACTTGAGCTCATGAATGGATTAAAGAGGGTTTTATTTGTTTTATTTATTATTTTTACTGCCCTGCTTCACTTGCAAACAGGGGAGACACAGTCCTCATTTAGAATTCACTGTAACATGCACATTCTTCCCTCCTCCTCTGTTGAGAGGAGAAGGGGGAAAAACCCAACAACAGAAAGATTGCAACTGTTTCAGAAGTACCAAAACTCTTGGGTAATTCATCATCAATGCTGACCGATTAACAAAAGCAGCTTTAGAGCACAATCATTTCAAAACATGGACAGGATATACATTTACTGAACAGATTTTTAAAAGGGGGAAGTATTTTACCCAATCACAATTATGCTAGAGAGTCAAAATTACTTATTTGCCTTTATAGCTTGCATTCCACTTAAGTTCAGACTTTGATTTTACAGAGCGAGTCCTCGCAATCTCCCACATCTCAGTATTGTTCTGTCTCACTCTGATAGTTGTGCATCCCTTGAAATGCATCAATGATGCATTGTATCAACAAGGACTCAAGCTTCCATTTATCTTCAAATATTTCACAATCCACTGCAGTATATTCTCAGTTGCAATTTTTGCTTTCAAGTTTGGCCACCATGTGTGTAGCATTAATTTCTCTGTTCACATGTAATTCATTCAGGGACTTACACCAGCTGAGAACCACATATGGAGGCCCAGATTTACAGAGCTTTTATTTTGTGCCATGGAAGCCTACAAGAAACAATTTTCTATTTGAATATTGAGTGTTTACAGAGGTCTTGTTGTTCACTAGAGACAGCGGATTATGAAATCATATTCTGCAAGAATTGTATCCAAAAAAACCTGACTGTAACATTTATTAACTCCTCTTTGTTCCAGTGCTCTCTGGGTTCTTACAGGGAAATTGAACATTGCTTCTCCTCTCTCAGGGTTTGTTGTTCCTTATTATTATTTACTACTTTTTAATAACTGTTGATCTGTCTTCAGCCAGTTTCTGTCGTGTCTGCCATTGTAACTTAGAGTCACGAAAGCATGGTAACAGAGACAGAGATGAGGAGTGGGATGTGGGACGTGGGTCTCAAGCAGACCAACACATTTATTCTACAATTTAGCACAGCTTTGCTACTACTTTTTCTGGAGCTGAAGATATGTATGGGGATCTTTTTTGATGAGAAGCAGTTAAGATATTCTATGAAGGGTATTCACACCCTTCAACTCTCTAAGGGCCTCAGTGCAGGTACTTGTACCAGACAGCTAATATTTGGGGTTGAGAATATGTTCCTGTTCTGTCACATTTGAGTCAGCTGCAAACACAGATCTCTAAGACCCTTCTGTAGCACTCATTTAGTCTTGCTTTGAGAAAATAATGACACATATTGAGTGACTAATGTCCCACATAATTAATCCTGTAGCTCCTTATTTATCAAGATTTCAAGGGCAATTGAGTATTTTGATTGAAAGCAAGAAATCTGAAGTTAAACCTAAGACAGACAATAATCTTTAGAGAGGTTCTTCAGGGTTAAGCTGACCTGTGTCAGAGACCTGGAGAAGACATGATGTGCCTCTGATCATTTGGGAGGGGAGCTGGGGTGAAGGTTAAGCATCTCCAGCCTCCCGTGAGTTCTCTCTGGGGTCACCTCCTCCCAGTTGCTACCAGAGGTTGCAGAGCTGGGTGGACATGAGATCTGGTCCTGGGCAGCCCTGACAGCCTCCCTGCAGAAGAACAGAAGGTGTAAATTGACTTTAATTAGGGATCACCCGTGTGGCCTCCTATGCATCAGTTTAAATCAAACATTAGCAACTGTCAATTTCTTCTTTCACCCAAGACCCAAATCCTGTAAACACAAGGACCGTAACAAATCCCTGAAGCAGGCTTTAGTGCACATATATGGAAAACATACTAAACTATAAATACTGTATACCATATGGCATCAAGATTATCTAATTTCACTTCATAGCTGGTGATAAAATGACCAATCAACTGACGTGCAGAATGAAATGTCAAGCCAACGATTCAGCTAGCCTTAAGATGTCTCTGAGGTTTCATCGTAACCTGTTCTGCTCCCCATAACTGTAAAGGTCTCCCATCCCAGCAGTGAGGTGTCAGCCCTGAGAAACAGAAGATCAGCACTTTGAAGACCAAAATCAAAGTTACTGATACATTCCTGAGTTGAAGAAAAGAAATTTCATGATTTTCTGAATTCCTGGTGACAAAGAGAGGAACCATCAGGGAGCTGTTGAAGGTTGCTGCTAATAGAAATCACAAAGCAGTCTGCAATGATGCCTGAATGTTCACATGCTTAGAGTGAACATAGTGGATATAACCTTCCTGGAAATACTGGAAGTCAAATGAATCTTGGACTAATGCAAGAGATTGAAAACACACAAAGCTTTAAAACTTAGTCTAAATCCAAAATCAGCTTATTTCAAAGTTAAACACCAATGTAATCAGCTCTGATCTTGTGGGGGCTTAGCCCAAGAAGAGATCGATCAGTCCACCAATCCATTTCCCAGGAGAGCTCTGCAAAATGGCTTTGCTGGCTCATTTAAAATTAGCTTGGGTACAGCAGTTATGAATATACTGTGCAGAAAATTGTGCACTGAATGACAAACAAATAGGTTGCTATGATTTGATGCTATTTTAATAGCTGGCGATTAACCAAATGAATGCCATTTGGTCTGGCCTGATTTGCCAAATGGTTCCTTTCTCCTACCATCCAGGCAGTTGTAAACTAGTGCCCCATACAACCATAGACTCTTACCATGTTAAATGCCAAAAAAATATGTTTTGGAGGAATAGTAACATATTGTAGGGTATATACTCACTTACATAAATCCTAGCATTGATCTTCTCATAGTCAGCTGAGGGAAGAACATTTTCTAGCACTCCGTATTGGGGCTTGTCTTTGACATGAAGTTAAGGTCCTTGGGGTCTACTTAATCAGAAACATTGAGATATTTCAAGTGGATACATACTTAAGACCTCATTCACCCCCAAAACCATATACTGAAACAAACCCAGATTAATGTTACTCTAGGTAGTCTGGACAAACTACTTCCTTGCTTGGTTATCAAGAATAGGTCATCTGATGAAGCCAAGAGCTCACCATACTCCCATATCAGCCTGATTTTCTATGCAGTGGTTTTCAGCTTGAGGACTGTTGAGTGTTGGGTGATTTTTAGTACTGAATTCATTGAGACTAAATGCCTGCAAAAGACAACACGCTACTAATATTAAACCAGAAGCAGAACAGGAATCGAATCCTCTCCTGGTTTCTTTTCCAGTCTGAAATAGGTTTATTTTGTGTCCACCATCAGTGTAAGCAGAGATCCTTTCCCAGATACCCCCATTCTAGCTACAGGGGTGGTGGCCCTGAGATTTTATCCTTGCTCTGCACTGGACATTGTCCCGAGATAAGGAGCATGGGTGCTGTCAGCTCTCAGTCCAGGAAGGGCGAATGAGGTTAGCAAAGATGCTGCTGCCCAGCCTGGGAATGAAGCATTTCAATAACGACAGCTACAGCAGAGCTTTTTCTGCCCTGTATTAATGAACTAGAGAGATGCATTACTGAACCCACTTTATTATTTGATGTCTAAATCTTGTTTTATCTATATTACTTGGAATTCTGCCTTTTTATTTTCTTAACATGGGTTATTTTTATAAGAGAACACTAGCTGGCAGCTCAGCGTGGACAGCAGTATGCCTCAGGTGCACAAGGCCAATGCCCTGTTGTGTCCCCTCAGGGTGCATTAATTAGCACTGCTGCACTGGCTCATATCCCTGCCCAGTTCTAGCTAATGCCGGAGGTTAAACTGTCCCTTGACTGTGTCACCAGTTTAAACTCAGAATAACTCTTCATATGCACAATGCACATTAGTGTTGCTCTTACCAGAGTGGCGATACTGAACAAATGAATTTCTCAATGTCTCTTGCTCCAGCATTGGTTTTCTTTTACTTCACTAATTTTTAACCAGTCATTTACTCTGTACCACACCTCAACTAAAAAGGTGAAGAAGAAATACTTACATTTTATGTAAAAATTCCCACTTCCTTGAAAAATGGATTAAAAAAAAAAGAAAAACAAAAGGATAGTTAATATTGTTTCTTACTCAGTAATTTTAATGAACCTCACTTAAACTTCTCCAGGCCCCCTACAAATTACTCAGACCCAATGTTACAAATTCCATTAGCATGTATACTGCTCTGTGCAAACAGTTGGGGATCTTCTCGTGTACTTCAAAAAGAAAGTGCAGGTTAAAATGCTTTGCTGAAGTACACAAAACAGCAGAGTAATTTTTGTCCCAGTTCTATGAAAGATGAACTGGGGACATGGAAGGTTTTAATGTCAATGTTACCAGGAGACTCCACAAATGGTGATTTCTTCCACCTTTTGGGACTGTCAAAGGCGCTGGGCAACATCACCTTCTTCTGCTCCCATTGCCAGACAATGCTTCCTTCTTTCCCAGACAAGCACCATTCCTGCCTTATCAGAGGAATTTGCATTTCATTTCTCCGTTACATGAGATAGCTGCCTTGTGTGGCTGCACAAAGAGGGGCTTTGTCTTCTAACCAAAGGCAAGCAAATAACTAGCTATTGAAATTTAAAAGGAGAGGAATAATGTGACAAAATGCCACGTTGCTGGAATGCTTCTGCTCATGAGTGTGCCTGCACAGATGGAGCAGAGCTGTTCTCTTCCGCACCAGTTGCACTTTCCAAGTTCCTTACTCCTACTGCAGCTCTGGACCTTCCCTTCTCTGAGGTATTGCAACTCGCCAGCACACATCTCCAAAAGGGAAGTCTTGAGCAAATCATTTAAAAGGGGGAAAAAATATTACAGAGCAAAATTATATCCTGCTGATGTGCCAGATCAAGCTCAGTGTTGTAGATTGTATCACCTGCCCTTCCATGACTGGCAATTTCAGGCTGCGTCATCATCGCAGACAGATGCTTCAGTGCTACCAAACCACAAGTTTGAATCACCTGGTCCTACTCAACAGTTAAAAATCAGCAATTCAAACCAGGATTTTTTTAATGCAATTTTTGTAAGAAATTGGGAATAGATAACTCTTTTCATCAGTCTTGAATGATTAACTACAGTAAACATGAATCCAAATGACAAACTGGATCGTAAGACACCCAGAATGTTGGGAGTTTATTGGCATCTCCCAAAACTTCAGGTGCAGCAGCTAAATGAGCTGTTGTGAGCCGCACTAGTCGAAGAGACACAGTGGCATGAGTGGCCAAGGTGTAAGACCACTAAGGAGCTTGGGATACAGTTTCTGCTTATTACCATGTACTGATGCTTATGCTGCCTCAGTGTTATCTATGATTGCATTAGCAACTGGATTGCCTCGCTCTGGTGTAACGTTACTGCTTACACTGATGAACCATTTGGTCCATTTCTATTCTCATGTACGCTTTCTCCCTTCTCTTCCACCCTGCTTGGTGTCTGGAATCTGTGTTTGGCAATTACAGTAAGCCTAGATTACATTTCTTCCTGTTGGGTTGCAGTAAGTAAAGGGTAAGATGCCATCACAAAGGGGTTTTTGGCTAGTCCTCAGCTATGAGCATATTGTGCAGAGGGCGGGATGCAGCCCCTGACCCCATCAGCACTGGCACGCTCCAGTGCTACTGAACCACAGTTCATTATCACATGTGCTCATCAGGGCACTTCCAGGGGCTCTGCTGTGCCTCACCTTTGGCGGGTAGCAGTGAATACAAACAGCTATGAATGCCTGGACCCTAAGAGCCTTAGAGCAGGACAGCGTCTGCACAGGGAGCTCAGCACTCAGCCCCCCTTGCACACTGCCTGGCACAGTGAGGCAGGAGGCACAGCATAGAATCATAGAATAGTTAGGGTTGGAAGGGACCTTAAGATCACCTAGTTCCAACCCCCTGCCATGTCACACCATGTCCCCAGTATTCCTCATCGTTGTTCTAAAAGCTTCTTTAGAAATCAGATTGCAAAGCATCAATCCAGAAGAATAATTCTTACACATTGAACCCAGTCTTACCCAGGTAAACTGCTTCAACCTGCAGCATAAGCAAAGACCACAGGGTCACACAAATTGAAATTAACTTGCTAAAGTGGGTCAGAACTGCGTGTATTACTGTTACAGGGGTACTCTGGCTTTAATGATTTCAAATATTTTGAGAAGTAAACTGAAAACACTTAGTCAAATTAAGTGGTTTTTTTAAGCTGTCAGCATTGCAAGCATTGCCAAAATGAACAGGATAAATTGGATTAGATGCAGTTTATATGCTTCGAATCCTAACGGCAAAGGATCCAAAATGTAAAGTAGTGCACAAAGGCAAAGCAAATATTATATATTGACTGTAAAGCAGCAGATCTCAGTTTACTGATTAGCCAGATATTTTGAAATAGCATGACTCATCTCTAAAGAAGCAGAGTGTTGCTGCTGGCTCCCATGCAGCCCAGTTTGTGACAGTGTGACAGTCTCCGCCTGCTAAATGATGGGGTTTACAACTGGGGAAACAGTGTGATTTTGCGTCAACCCAGGATAAGTCCTGCCCTCAGTCTGTTCCCAAACAATACAGGCTTAAATACAGACTCAAAAACATATATGCAAGTGGCAATTTAGGTTAAGTATGAAAGTGACAAGATATGCACGAGTCTTGTGCCACTGATTATTAGTGGGCAGAGATGCAGCATCCATATTGTAAACTGGCAGAGCAGTATGAGATGGTAGAGGTGGATGAAGAGCTTTGTTGAAACAGCACTTTTGCTCAGAGGCAGAGCAAAAGTGTCCACACAGAATGATACCCTAGAGAGGAACAAGAGCATCAGTCCAGAAATTGCACTCAGAAGGAACACACAGACTAATTCAAGAGCTGGAAACAGTTAGAAACCTGTGGGGTGTGGGGGGGTTCTTCAGTGGTGGGAGTGATGATCACAGCTATGGTTCTGAAGGGAGCACCCAGAGATCTGGCTGTCACCTTCTCTCCCCTCCATCCATCAATAGCCGGGACATAAAGCCCTTTTCACAGAAAGTGCTGCAATTTTGAAGTTTCTTGCCTCTGTTTGAGACCTGCTCAGAATCTTTTTGCTGTACTGGATAGAAACCACCTTTTAATTGCTAACCTGGATTTTCTCATGGTGCTTTAAGTCTGTTTGGCATTGTGCCAATATTGCCTATTAGCCTAAATAGCTCAGGTTTTACCTATCCCCCTGGTTTTGTCCCTCAAGATACTTGGAGGTAACTTAATGAACATGCTGGAAATTCATGACTGATTAGAGATATGACCACTAAGCACCTCGGAGTTAAGGTTAAAAGGTCTCCAAGTTACCTTGCTCACCCCACCCCTTCACTCTCATCCACCAGCTCTTAAAGCACAAAAACTTGGCCAATGCCTTAGAAAATTAAAGTCAATAGCAAAATGAGGAATAAGCCCCAAATAAGCCATTTACTTCAGCCACATGAATACAAATACCAAACAAGTGTATCTAAAACATCAACAAATCATGATAAGTAGCTAAAACACAGAAGTTGTCATCACCATGTCTGGGCAGAATTTTGACAAGTCCTCAGATAAATCCTCTCAATCTCCTTTTTTTTTCCCCCCACAGAAAGTTGTATTTTGAACAGAAATTCTCAAGTCAGAAGTTACACATCAATTTTTAGTTCTAGCAAAAAAAAAAGAAAAAGAAAAAACACAAGATATACAAAGCAGATGCTTTTTGCAAAAGCTTTTCTACATAAAAGCCTATTCTTTCATTGCAAAGGTGGTTCAAAAACCTTCTGAATAGTTCTAAACTGTAGCAGTAAATATGGTTCCCAGCGGAGACAGACTACAGGTGCGTGTTAGCATCTGTTCATCTGACAGTGTACAAATCCTTTAGAAACAATAAAAGGCTTCTGTTTAGTTGGGGAGTGCCACCAAGTGTTACAGAGGGACCAGCTTCAAAGTTCAGCTTTAAAAATGGGCTGTATTAAAATAAGAAATATCAGTTATGTAAGGAAAGATGTTTCCCTGTAGCATTCAAATCTATAAATTGATCAGGTCTCGATGCTGTACAAAAGTGAGGTTTTATCATGCTCCAGATCAACTACATCTTTAAAGAAACCTTTTAAATATTTTCTTTAAGAAGATTAAAAAAATCGTTCTAAGAAAGCCAAAGGGATCTCATGGAATAGATTTTAGAGGATCCAAGAGGCAAAGACCCAAATTTCACAAATGCTTGATGCAGCTTATCTCAAGGTAGATATAACTTAACAGCAGCTAGGAGGCACCTACTTACACAAGGCACACCCACCAAAAGCAGTATTTAGACAGGCAGTACAACACTAGCAGTGTTTAAAAAGTCCATTCTGCCTGTGATATGGGTAGTTGTGCTGCTGGGAGAAAAAGCCAAGCAGCAAGGAAAGCAGTTTCTTATCTCTGAAGATGTTGCAGATGGGGAAAGAAACCCTAAGAGTAGGTAGAGGAGGAGAGAAGCAGGTTTTGAACTTGAAAGAAAGATTAACATGTGTCATCTCCTTGCCAGTGGCATTTATCAATCTAAATTTGATAACAAGTTTGATGTTTGTATTACAGTGGAATAGTTGCTGTGGTAGAGAAGTGAATGATAACAGGTCTGGACAAGACATCTCCAAAATACCAACAAGTTGTTTCTTTTTTCTCCCCTGTATAATGAATGCATTTTACAAGACTATTTTCTTTTAATGCTCTTTCAGTTCTCCAAGTATACATGAGAAGAAAAGCAGGTGGAAACTGTGTTGTGTTCACTTGGGTATTTAAGCGAAGTTTCAAAGTTGGGAAAGTTGCATAGCAAAGAAATCGCCCAGGAAAAGATAATGTTTAAAATCCATTTAAGATGTCAAGGATAAATAGGACAACCTGAGTTGAAGGAATTTATTCCAGGTAATTCCAGGGGTCTAGGGTGTAGCTCTAGAAATCTAAATGGTCTGAAATCACTCCCCCAAAGAGGCTATTCAATTTTTGTTTAGGATGTCTGTGCAATAAATTTACAGCCTTATGTCATTGCACGGTTGTGCAAGCAAGCCCAGCAAAACCAAGGTGAGCAAATGCAGCTGCCTGACCCCCAGACAGGAGCACTTCTGCAACACAAGCTACTGAGTTACCAGTCTTGAAATAACAGAAACGCTCATTATACTTGTAAGTTACTCTGTGAGATCACTAAATACTGCATTTATGATAATGGACAAGGGAGGAAAAGAAGCAACATTTAAAAGAGTAACTTGTATTCTGATTTTTCTTTCTAGATTTGTGCCAAAAGTCACGACTGAAATTAAGACAATCTTTCTTTAAACTTACTTTAGTAACATTTTTAAAATAACATTAAAGCAGTACATTTAGACCAAACTAGTCCAGCTATTGCATAGAATGATGCGACCCAAAATACTGATCTTTGAAGGGATAAAAATCAGCTTTTGACAACTATCGCTGCTTCTGCAGCTGCAGGGAAAACATTTTCTTTATGTCAATTTATATTTCATTTCCTTCAGCTCAATGGCTGATTCATTCAAGTTCAGACACTGAAGAGCAGTTGGGATGCGGGAATGTTTGTTTTCTCTCTTCCAAATGATGAGAGCAGACCAGCATTAAAGGTGTGATCCACTACTTCTAAATCCTCAAGGGACCAATGGTGACAGAACCATCAGACTGATTAACTCGGGGCGTTTTTACTTTGTCTATAATTTATCAGGTTTTAAAATACAAGATATTTACATTTCTTTTCTGATACATCTAGCAAATTTCACACAGCTTCAGCCAGCAAATAAAATGCCTTCATAAAGACAGCGTTTTATGATTTTGCTTGAATTACAGTTTTCATCCAAAAGCACTTTGTCTCACAAATCACAAATGAAAAACGTCATCACAGTAACTGGAAAGATCAAGCAGCATATCCTGAGATGACACAGGGCAAACAGGGACAGGTAGAAGTCCTGAGGTCACTGAGGGACAACAGAGGCTCTGAAGCTTTCACAGGCCCTGGTGATCTAAGTTACAACTTGAGCTGGAGCTTAAGCCTTTTAGAGTGAAGTATGAGATGATTTACTAAAGGGGATCTGTTGACCTCCTAGCACCTAGGCAGCTTCTTAACATTTATTAAGTTACGTGATTATGTGTATATGCAGTGCATTTCCTGCCTGTAAACAAGTACTAAATGTCCCATCCTGCTGGAGGCACAGTGAGACTGAACCTCTCCCAAGAAATACAACTCTGTGCTATAGATGTAGAACAAGTTTTAAAACACACTATTTAAATCAAAACTAAGACGTGCCAATTTAAATAACTTTTGATTCAATTAATTCTCATAAATAAAGGGGGGGAGGGTGGTGGTGGAAGAAGAGAGAAGGCAGGTTCAAACACTGCCAGGAAGATGAGCAGTCTGTCCTACTAGTATGCACATTGGAGAAGGATCTCCAGATTGCATCCAGCTGAGAAAATGGATGCACCATGACTCTTGTCCTTGGTATCACCCCAGATGACAGAGCCTGGGCAGCTGCATACGTCACCTCTGTGTCAACACCATCAGAACCCATTGCATGGAGGAGCTCAGAGGTGATCCTGTTTGATCCACCCTCCAGACACCCATCCCTGCCTGCAGTCCCTGCTGCAGCTCTGGGGCTTGCTGCTTACCCATGTAGTCTGGATAAAATAGGAAGGGAAGATGAGAGAGATTATTTCCAAGTGCAAGTGAAAACTCAGAAAAAACAATACTTGTCGTCACATTCTAGCAATAAGCTGCTCCTTCCACACAAAGCAATGTGGCACCTGTGTTACAAACAAGTCATCTTGATTGATACCCTTAGAAAGACACCATATTTAAAGCCATTTATACTCACAGACCTTTATTTGATTGCCATGGTCAATTGATCAGTGCCTGTTTATTTCTTTCTGGCATACAAGTGCTTGTCAGAAAGTAGACAACACACTGATTTTGTGTTGTTAACATGTTCACCTGAGGTTTCTAGTCATGCTCTATTTTATTTCCAGTCATGCTGAATTTTATTACCTGATCTTTTTTCCCATCAGGCAAGATAAAGATATTGCACCATCGAGTGACAGTCAACTCTCCGTAGATAATTCCATTTTTTCATTACATTTGCAGGGTCCAGAGAGAGCTGGAAAACTAAATAGTTCAGCAAAAGAGCAAAGCATTCAGCCAAAGTATTTCATGGGGCTTAAAATTTAGGTACGGATTGATTTTGTTGTTGTTTACAAGCCTGGTCAGTCCGTAGTCATCATGTTATGCCATGGCTATGGACTCCCACCAGGGAGAGGAAAGGTCAAAAGGAAATCAATGGAAATGCAGCTTTACCAGATGCCTGAACCCACAGAGAAGAATGTAAACACAAACCACTCATAGAAACATACTTGAAAGAATAATGTTTTGGTTTTCACTAAAAATAACATTTTCTACTCCTACTGTAAAATAGATGAAGATTTTCTCTGCATGAGCTGGAATTGTGCCCTATAGCATGTCCTGCTGCCTGCATCCCCAGGTGGCACACTGGAGCATGGGATGCTTTCTGATCCTACAAACGAAATCCTAGCTATAAATGACATTCCTTAAAGAATCAGAGTCATGGTATGCAACCTGGCATCACTGCTTACACTGGTCCTGCATGGTCTGCTTATAGCTAAAACTCCCTTGAATTACCCAGGCTTCAAATACAACCTGTAGGAAGAAGCGTATTTGTACATAGATAATTTCAAAAGGTTTGTACCTCAATAAAATAACAAGAAATAGCAAAGCAAAGCTCCAACAAACCAGCCTTTCCCAGTGTTGCCTACATGCCAGCTCCCAGCTCTGCAAAGGCTTGGACTCATGGTTCACCTCTATAAATGGGGGTTTCAATTTTCCTGTGTTCTGCCCCAAATCCTGCAGCCAGCCACTCCTGCTGGCGGGTTTCCAGCAGCCCCCAAGCTAGGAAGGGTCTGAGTTTTACTACTGACTAGTTACCAGCTGAAACTTAGACCATATGAATGGGGCCCCACCTGACAGCCTTATTAACACAAATGATTTTTATCCTGCATGCCTGGGTAAGCCATGGGCACATGCCTGCAAGATCAAGGCCTTAGTCATTAATAACTTCTGCAATCATTTCACCTAGAAGCCACACTCTGTCTACACAGAAATCTTTCCGGGAATCTGGTAAAAAGATTGATGAAAATTAAACATCTACTTAGTGAAGCTGAAGTAACCAATATATGATTAATACTTTCCAATTATATTTCAGTACAGTACATTGCTGAGTTTGTTATTACCTGCACTCTTAACACTCCATCTGCAGTGTTAAATCCATCTGTTGCTGAAAATATGACTATATCTTCAAGGGTTTCTGAATCATCATGCTGGTACCTTTTAACATAATTATAATGAAGAGTGATATTCATTATCCAGCGGAAATTAGAAACCTATAAATATGAGAGGAGGGGAGCAGGGGAAGAACTGATGTCCAGCATTGCCCACCTTCTCAATTGATCATGTTGGCTGGTCCCACCTAAAATATCGCTCTGGACTCTGGATTTAGCACCATGAGTCCCACTGGTTTCACTGGTGTTTCATTAATGCCTGCCATGGGGAGCTAGTCCCTTAGCTTTATTCTGCCAGATGGAGGTGGGCAAGAGAAATGACTTCGTGACTGGCATCCACATGAGGATAGCAAAAACCTAAAGAGTGCACCACAGCCAAGCTTCTGGTGTGGCAGGACATCAAACCTTGAGAAGTCCTCACCCTTATGAGGATGAAGGGATGTGCTGAACCAGGTCTCCTTAACACATGGCTTGCCACCCAGCTGAGATGGCAAGAGAAAACTCCAGTCATTTCTACTTTTGGGAAGCATTTAAAGTAGAGGGTACAGTTTCTAAACACTTCGTTTAATTGACAAAATAAATGTATCATATTTTTATGCTATATCTGAGATGTCAAAAAAACCCCAACCTCTAATACAGCAACAGCTGGTTTAAATGTGCCTGCAGGTAGCAGAAGGGAACGCTTATGCCACAGTCGTTCTTGATCTCTGCTCCCCTCCACCTCCTTCTCTCTGCCCTATTAGTATTCCAACTCACAAAAGCAGAAGGCTCCTATTTAAAGCAGTTTAAAAACATACAAATTATCAGACACCATTACACAGTTATAGATAAGATATAGGCTTCACCCTCCTCTCAAATCCCACAGCACAGTGTCTATTTTGGAAACCCTGGCTAGTAATCAGCGATGGAGATTTTTAAAGGAAGAAGCCAAATACAGCAACTAGGTTTAAAAGCCTGCAAAACAAAGCTCCTGCCACCATGGCAAGTCCATGCAGGTCAGTGAACCCAGACAGAGGATGTTTCTTAGAGAAAAACTTTCAGATCCTCATGGGAGGATGAAGCAGGGTTTTACTTCGGTGCAGACAGACAGACCCTACCAGGATCTGACTACTCCACCAGCGAAACTGCCTGCTGTTTGGCACTGGAAGAGGTCCTCTGAGTGCGCCTGTGCTTTTGGACCTCCCTCAGGTCCTGCCCTGCAGATTTAAGAGCTTGAAATGCACGTCATCAGATCCAAAGGCTCTGCACATCCCTATTTTTGAGCTTAACAGGACTGCCTGGAGTCCTAACTGGCACAAGTAACCATTTCTAGTTTTCTTATGAAAAGCTTGTACTTAAAAGGATGTGGAGTCCAACTTGCAAGACTAAAATTCGATGAAAGATCATTCAAACTACCAGGTGAGGCATAACATTTTTGACCATTCTGAATCAAAGCAGTGAGTAGAAAAACAGCTTAACTATACACCTCTTCCCATCGAACTGCTGATAAAATACAACGCACCCCATTGAGTAAAACTGTAAGCAGATAATGTGCCATTCAGTTCATCCCTATTGGCTTCTAATTCCAGTGGGAATGAAAAGCTTTCTTAATCTGTCTGTCCCCCTGTTTTATGACTCTGCACCCCAGTACTGCCATCCTCTGTCAGATAATGAGGATGGTGTGAGGTTCTTCGGAAACCACAGAGTGTCCACAGGGCATAAGCTTATGAAGAAGAATGTTATCTCATTCTTAGAAGAAATTCCTGCCTCCTGGTTTGAAAGATGGACAAAAAAACCCCAAACCAACCAAACAGGGAAAAAAAACAGGATGAAAAGACTACCTGCTTCTGTCAAAGGCTGTTGAGTCAAAAGTGAAGATCCTGTGACTTCTCAGCAATACAAGAGAATGAAGATCCTTTTCTTCTTGATGTTAAAAGCAGAGCGTGAGTGGAGTGTTACCCCACTGTGGTAGTTTTGAGATTACTGAGAACAAGCTTTCTCATATCTAGAAGAGATCTACAGGGTTAACAGCCAGAGGCACAAGCTGAAATGTGAGTTTGAGAAAGACAAGAACAAGACCAAGCAAAAACCCCGCTATAGATGAATTGCAAAGTTTCTACAGATGAGAAAATGGGCTCAGAGGTTTAAAAGAATCCTCAAAAAAACCCCATAGCAATTAAAGCTACTGAGTTCACTGAAGAAGCTACAACACTGCTTTCCTCTTACCAAGCTTTTATTGTTATTCTTTGGACTATAATTGGTGATAATTTTCTGCTTGGAGCCTGACACAAATCTTACAAGTTACTAGAGCTACTTGAAAGAACAAATAGGTTTAGCTTTATTTCTCTCCATAAACCATTTGGATTGGAAGCAATGAAGTCTCTTGAATGCCTCCAAGACTTTCAACTGCCTATTATAATTTCACAAATAATCCTTTCATATGGTTGTATGTTCTTCACTACAAGTGTACTCTCACTTCATTTCTATTTTCTTACCGCTCTGGACAAATTGGTCTTAGGGCAGAGTTTAACCATTTAGCTGAAGAATATAGCCTTAAGCATTACAAGCTTCATGCAGCACACTCAAAATTCACTCTCTGCAAATATTCATTTAATACTGGCATGAATTTTGCTGATCCCCTTAACATACCTGGGATTTTAGTATTTGCTAAAAAACTTAGCAAAGAACACATGCACACATACAAACCCCAGATGGAATAAATTCAATGAATAATTCACTTTTGTGTAGAAAATGCCTGCCTGGCTACTTTCAAGGAATGTAAGCACCTTGGACAAGCTTTATGCTCCAACTTTAGCAGGGACTTGCTCACCAAATGGTGCAAGAACATTTCAAACCTATAGTAAAACTCCAGGCAATAAATGTGTGTGTGGAACAAGCCACATACATTATTATACAACAAAGGAATTGGCAAACTTTTTCAAGCAATGTCATGAAGAGATCTCACTAACGTAGAAAACACTTCATACAATGAACTTTCCTGACAGATGTGTCGAACTGCTGGCAGGGAACAGAAACAACAGCATCATGTGCAGCTCACCATTTTCCTTTTCTAGTGAATGATGTTAGATGTGGGATTTGACTGGTTTGGCACAGGAACTGCAAATCTCATACTCTGCAGAGTCAGAAGTGAGCATGAACATGCTCAAGTGTTCAAGGGAACAAGCACCCAGGAGCTTGGGCAGATCTTCGAAATACAGAGCTTGTCTAAAATTCTTACATTGCTGGGAAGCTCTGGTGTACACACAGGACAAATACAGGTGAAACACCAAGAAAATCAATAATTTTGGCTTCTTTTTCAAGAATCATAGAGAAGGCCGCAAGTGTATGCACTGATGGGGAATGCTGTTCTCTGCAATGAGGCTGCATGATGTTTAACTCACCCTTAAAACTATCTGAAGTGGGCTTGAGAAAGTGATGCCAGACTTCTGCCCAGGCCTAAATTTCTTCTTTTGTGCTCTTATTTGGCATAGTTTAATGTAAAAATTTAGATTCCAATAAACATCACTTGTTCTCATGCCTCTCCCATCATCTGTTTCTGAAAGCAGAGACTTTTTTATTGATGGTAATAATGATTGCAAATAATGTCAGATGTTGCTCTTGTTCACCTTACAGATGTCAGGTCAGGAGTAATTGTACTTTTAGGCTGGAAAAATTAGCTTCCCCACACTGTAAGTATCTGTAAAAGGGAAAAATAAATGTTAGATCTTTTCCCTATCACCTTATAAAAGTGAAATTCAACTTGACAGTTTCATATGTACATGGGAGAAGTGAGAGAAACAAAGTACTAACAGCACACAGAAGTTAATTATCTGGAGATATGGTGTCTGGAGACTGGAGCTGATGTCTTGTGATGGTGCAAGTTTCTTTGACAACAAGTTGTGTAGTTCCAGGCTTCCTCTGGCTTGTGTAACATGAGGCATTGTCTTGAAGACAGCTGAAAGACGCAGAGATCCAGCATACGCTATCTGACCACTCACTGATCCCACTCTGCTGGTACCAGCTCAGCTCATCAACTCATAGAATTTCTCTTTCAATGTTGTTTTCACCAATGTCTTGACATTTCTATTGATTTTCTATATTTAAGTGTTCTGAAAAACCAAATTGCATCAGCATACATAAAGAAAGTAAGAAAAAAAGTCAACTGGTGGTTTTACTTTTGCTTTAACTTAATACTGGTGAAAATCCAGAGCAACTATTTAAAGTTTAATGAAGTATTAATGTAAAGCAGGAATTGGACATATAAAGCATCATGTTATTACAGATGATAAGGAGGCCTCAGCCACCTTATTCCTGCACAATTGCCTTCTATGCAATATTGTTCTGCATGGCTTTCAAACAGTTTGAATGCTATGTCATCTTAAAAAAAGCCACACTTGGTCAAGTATTGTTGATACTCAAATATTGGTTAAAATGAACTCACACGAGCCCTGAAAAATCTCCTCTCTAAAATGATGATGGTAAATGAGGCTTAGAAGAGATCCCTTTGCAAGCACATTGACACAAGGATATCTTAAAAAATACAAGAGCAATCACAAATCATTTTAGGAAGTCATTTGCTGGTTTCCTCTTCTCCTATTAGTCCTCTATTAATTCCAGCCTAAGATAACCTTGTTCATCATACCACAGGGGCAATAGCTGTTATGGAATGTTAGCTGGTGCAGATGATAACTTACTCCTGCACTCCCAAATGTTGGTAGCTCCATTACTGGGTAGTACCAGGAGACTCCACAGACTGCAACACCCTGCCTGGCCCATCTACAGTGTATTCCTTGATAACCTCTCCACCATTTATTGGCTCTGATATTTTAGAGAAAGCATAATCATTACTTGAATGAAAATCAGAAACATCAATGTTAAGTGTTTCAATAAGAACTATCTTCCCTTTTGCGAGCTAAAGATGACACTGCACACCAGGAATAGGAAGCTGTCATCTTGGGATGGGAATGAGAAACCATTACCTAGTGGGAAACCAGTGCTGCCTAGTGCTTTTCCTTCCATCAAATATTCTTCAAACAGCCTAATCCTTGGCTGTGTCACTACCGTCATGCTGGTAACGGGCAACTGCATCCTTGATGGTTTTCAACCGTGCACTTGAGGCTTTTGCCTCCTGTTGTATAAATACAGGAAGAACGTTACCATGTGCTCTTTCTATCAACATAAATTACCAATAACATTTTCACATTTAAGCAGATGAGACACACGTCTTCTGTTCACTGTGTAAAGGCTGGATCCACTTAAAACCAACAGGAGCCTTTTCATTCACTTCACTGAACTTTAGATCACGTTCCAAAGAAGTGACAGGATTATTTTTTCACCCTCAGATATACATTGGGCTGTTCTTAGTGACCAGCCTGAAATCTGCAAAATTGCAAAAGATATTAAATGTTTTTTTGTTTTCCAAACAGTTCCAGAGAACTTACATTTTCTAGAATAATTGCAGAAGAATCAAGCCTTGCTAAGGAAAATTATAAGGTTAAGTGCTACGAGAGAAATTGTGCTTTTATTTTGTACGCATTGCATTGCATCCCCTAGTTCAACTCACATCTGAAACAACATACCTCACATTGTGTTCCATCCATGTTGGGGACCTTCCACCAAGCAAGAACTGGGCAGCACTGAGGTTATTATTGTCAGCAGTCTGACATAACAGGTCAAAATTGTCCCAAAAAAACCAGCCCTATAAAACACACATGTATTACAACTGCAGACTGATCATAAGGATTTGCATTACACTTCACAGAGAAGTACACAGCAGAATACAAGATACTAAATCCTCTCATATGCAATTTAAGCAGTTGATTCAGTGAAGGGAGGGTTTATAATGTTTATTTGAGCCTGGAGGAACTATCCTGTTACCACACCAATAAATGTTGAGTCTGATACCACAGCACTTTCCTGTACCATGGGAATTCTCACAGCACTCCTGCCTGCAGCAGGCAAGGAAGAGTGACAGCTTTCCCCACTTACAGAGCCTACTTCCTGCATGCCAGGTCTGCACAACCCTTGGGGCCTTCCAGACCAGTGTGTTAACCAGGTGATTTGTCCTGCAGAGTAGAAACATAATGCAAAACCAGAAAGTAACAATAATGTAATAATTGTGCACACCCCTCCCCCCATCCATTTGACATATGGATGTCAAAATATATATATATATTTTTTTATTTCTGCCTTTTAAATCATCTATATTGTGACTAGGAAAAGGTGCAAGATCAGGGTAACACTAAAGGAGAGAAAAATGTCTTAAAAAATTACAAGCCAAAAAAGCACTGAACTATTCCTCTTCGTTCCCCACCTGAAACCTTCTCCAAGTATATTTATACCTAAAGTTTAAACAGAGTATCTATTTTAATCAAAAATACACTTAAATTATACTGCTGTGTGCAGTACTACGTTAGGAAAACTCTTGGCAGAATAGATTTTAAGTTAAAGATTTCTTCTCAGCAAAAGTTTCCAGGGGAAGTATGTGCACATGAAATATCCACTGGATTCGTGTTATCCCAGCACCACAAAAATCATTCTGTAACAGCCCAGCTGCCCAGTCACATTCTTTCAGAGTGTGTAAGCAGGCTAAAAGACCTCTGGATCCCAGTGCATCCTCCTATTCTCAACCCTGAATGCTAAAATTCCCTTGATTTGTGGAAGTGTTGCTAGATTTTATTTTGCAAGTCAACAAATAACTTGGAGCTTCTTCAAAAAGATAACAAAAGTAGTCCAGAAAAATGACTCCTATTTAAAGGTCCCACACACCTATGAAAAACACACTTGAATTTTCCACTCCTAAAAGGTACTTCGGTGTCTAAATTCCTTTGTCCTTGGATGAAGTAAATGCAAAAAATACTTTGAAGGATGGGGCTTTCAGTGCCAGTGAGAACTGTGACTGGACAGGGCAGCAACACTGCAGGTACTAGTGGGAACAAGCCAGAGACAGTTGTTCACCTCCCGAAATCACAGATATTTTAATACTTAAGATCCTGTGAGCAATAAAGTGTTTGTCTCATCTAATCCTCAGAAGCCTTCAGAGTTTATCCTTCTGCAGTCTGAAGGTTTGGCTGTTACTGAGCAAGCAAATGTACATCTCACCTGCAGTGAGGTATCTCCACTGGCAGAATTAGCACCAACAGAGAAGGACCATGTCCAAGGTATATTTTAAAAACACTCATCAGACTTCAAAGAGCCAGAACTCCACAGTCCCAGATGTACCTGCACAGACATATTAACATGCACTCAAAAGCTCCGTAAGCTCACACATTGAAGCAAGACCATATATAACCCTTCGAGCCCATGTTCCACCCAACCTTGGGAGCATTGGTCTTCACGTTCCTTTTTGAAAAATGGACTGCAACAGGAGAACTGCTCGTGAGCACATTATCAGTTGCTTGAAACTCAGCCTAGCAAAACAAGCAAAACAAACACTCCCTGAAAGATTAATGCAGCATTTGCTGACTGGCAAGCTTGCTTTGGATGTAATACAGCAGTCCTGACTGCAGACAGCCAGGCTCCATTACTTCATAGACCTGTCTCCCAGCATGAGACACGTCAGGTGGCAGGTAGCAATTCTCAGACCATAAAAATTCTGCCAAATGAAGGGTGTGATGAGCTGTGTATGGTTCTCCAAATGGGTAAACTATTGTTGTAGTAGTGGGGTTAGCAACATGTGAAGTTACTTTGTCCTTTGGCATTTCTGCATCTTGAACTTTGGCTGTAAGTGCGCAAGGATGAACTGGTAAGCCTGTAAGATGAACCTAGACATAAAAAGGGCTTCTCGTTGTGTTTGTAATAGCTCCCTTTATCAGGGCATAAGTCCAAATATTTTCTGTTTACAAATAAGAAAGCCCAGTGAATCTGTTGCATACATATTAGCAGGAGCATGCGAATTCCCAACGGCAAGTGGGTGCACATGTGTGGGTGTGTATATATAGACATCAAGCAACTCTTAGATGAATCAACAAGTTACTGGGATAATGCTATAGAATTAACAGTTAAACTCAACAATTATCTTCTAAGCTTTGCCTCGACAGTCGATAATCATGTCCCAGTCGATGCTGCTGGCAAAACTCCCATTCAAAGGGGCAGGATTCACAGTTAACCTCTTGAACAACTGCACAAAGGGCGATGCATCGGTTAGCATAGGTGCACAGAGCAATCCAGTCAAACCCTTGGGGGTTTCAAAATTCACAGCAGTAATTTTGTTTGTGTGCATAAGTGGCAATAGCTACTTCTGAAGAAGATCCAGCTAGCAGGCACTGCCAGTGCCATGAATCAGTGCCATATGTTATTGAAGAAAGAAGTAACATCCCCTTAAGAATCCTAGAAAGGGTGAAAAAGGTCTGACCTTTACTTTTGCTGTTAGTCTTCCTTGGACAGATTTCTCCAGTATATTCACATTGTCAGCAACCTTAGAAAACGCTGCTTTTAGACAATTCTTATGTGAGTATAACTAGCTTGATGGCTGGCAAAAGACTCTTTTGTCTAACGAGAATTCTGTACTTCCTTCATGACCCAAAAAACCCTTTCATATCAGTTTTGCTCTAAGGATTCACCACAGTTCTGTGAAGAAATCTTCAAGATGCAAAACCAGATGAATTGCAAACTAAGAGAAATGCTTGTTAAAAATCCAGGCTATATCTCCATAAAAAATGGTTTGAAATCCAAAAATAAGCTTATCCCAACACGTACTGGTTGGTTTCAAATCAGTTACCTTTCTTTCTGCTTGCATTTTTTAGATATTCAGGTAAATGCCCCTTTTCTTCCGCGACTGTTTGACTTAAAGCAGTAAGCAATGTCTCCAAAGACATGGTCTGCATACAGCATACCTAGTTCAGCTCTGCAGTAATGAAGGCTGAGATGCTTCTGTCCACTCTGTGAGACATGCCAAGCAATTCATGGACTTCCAGAGGCATTTGTCCAGCGTGAGTAATACTTGACTCCCGCTTCCTGATCTGTACGTGAGGAACAAGTATTTCCATGATAGTCTCCAGTTCAGTAAACCTGAAAGCAGAGGATTTATTACATACAAGATCAAGAAGCCTCTCCTTTGATCATTTATACAGTGGTGTATGAATGAGTGCATTCAGAGCCCAGCTTCAGCACACTCTGAAATATTCACCGATGAAGCCAAGAACAATACATCGAATGTCCATTAGAGACCAGATCCTCTGCCGGGGTACGTCACAAAGCGACGTTGTTGATTTCTACAGGAAAACAACAGTTTACACAAGCTAAGATTTATCCTTTTTGCACATTGAGCTCTTCTTTGTAAGCAGGACTTTAATACACATCTGTGAGCCGGATAATAAACACTTCAGATAAATCACTGGAAGGTTTAGAGAGCTCTGCACACTATCGCAGGTTTTCAGTTGTAGAGCAGAGACCAGAAGTCAGCATTAATACATCTCAGCAGCAACAAACTTTGATAGTATAAATATCAAAGTCACACACATTTGGACAATTTCTTTGAGCTCTCTGTTGTATTTCTGGAGAGCTCTTTTAAGACCTTGCATATTTCATTCTGCAGTACTGGAATGGATACTTACACCCTGTGCTTGAGTATGGCCAGATATAGCCACTGAAGCTTGAAACGTCAAATACAACTGCCAGAATATTTCTTTCTCCTGTAAATCAAATGGACAGTTACATGATGCTTCTTCCCCACAGCAAGGTTTCCCCATGATCCTACCCTTCATTCAGCCATGGCTTGTCCCAGAACTAGGACAGCATCTGCAAGGTATTGGCACTTTGAAAAGAAGCCCAAGTACTTGTGGTTTTAAGTTGTACATAAGTCCCAGACAACTAGAGATACCCAAGAACATCAACATTTATCAGGGAGTTTTCTTTGACTGTTGGCTAAGCTATGGTTCTGGACTGTTCTTTTCATAATAGCTACCACAACTAGAAGTTGATATTTTTCAGAAGGACATGAAAACTGAAGTAGCAGACAACTTCTAACAGAGGCAAGCCTTTGAAAGCCTTAGGTGACAACAAAGGCAAGGACAAGAGTCACCACCAGTTCAGAATTAAAACACAAAGGGAGGCACTCCCTTAAAAGAAGGTTTTATATTGATCCAACATAACTTACTGGGCTTAAAATGTAAGGCACATTATCACAACTGAGATCTCACCTGTAAGTTCTCAGCCTCACACTTTCTTCTTCCAAAATGGTCAGCCATTGTCAGTATACTCTACTTTGCCAGACAAGAAATTGCAAACAAACTTATGTTAGAATAAATGGTATTAACAAGCCTTTAAAGAAAAAAACATCTTTATGTTACCAGCCAAATCCTACAGTCTTGAGTCAGGAGGCACCTGAAATTTTCCTTACATAAGTACTGTAGGCTTAAGCTCATGTTAAAACAATCTCAACAGCATTTTAAGTTTTAATATCATAACTTGCATGTTATAACTTTATTTAATCATTTACACAGTAATAATTTAAGATAGGAAATAAAGAGGAAAAATGCCTTTTTACAAGTTATTCTATTAAAGACTGGAATATTAATGTTATCGGGTACATGAAACGCTGTGCAACCATGGAAACCATTGCAGAAGATCCATCCAAATCTGAGATGTGGCCTGTGGTTGCTATGAGAGGATATAGCACACACCCCCCAGCAGTTCCTATTAGAAAGTGATATTTAGGTTCTATTGTGTATTTGTCTACACTTGATCTTGGCATAAAGCTATTTGTGGAACAGAGGTTAAGAAGAGCTTTTTGAAACCTGAAGGCATACTTTTCAGATTAATCTAGGAAATTAGATACTGTTTCACATTAGTTTAAGGTTTATTTGTGACATTTTAACTGATGTCTTCCCTTGTTCTGAAAAGATAAAAAAGGGTATCATGAATGCAACTTGGAGAAGTTAGTGATTACTTTATATTCCAGGAGCATATAAATATCCTTTTCAAGCTCATCCGCAGCCCAGACTAGCTGCAGACAGCCTAAAAGAATTGGTGATAAAGAAACACTCCCCCTAGATTCAGTGGGAATTGCAAAATTTAAAGGAACAATATAAGTGTATATCTTCTGCATCCTGGCAAACTCAAAACGAACTGATTTAATCTATATTCCCTTCTAATTGCAAAACCAATTACACTAGATACAACTACATGGCAAATAAAAACATCTCAACATACCATAATAAAGCCTGAAAATCAAACAGAAGTTTTCTGAAAGGTTTATGAACTCACAATTCAGGCAATATCATCTGCTAGCAGGGCAGGTTGGGAAAAAACCCTTCCCCATGAAAAACATGGAACTTACCTAAATCAACACTTGCATCTTTGCTTAGGATGACAACTTCTTCAACGCAGGTGATGATCTCTCCACCAGCTCCTCTTAAGTCTGCTGTAGCTCAGCCCTCCAGACAGCAGGTCTCCCCACACCAGTTTCCTATGCTCAAGATGCTGCCCTAAGCAGCTTGGCAGGGCAGAAGACCACCTCATCCCTCTCAGCATCAGAACAATCTCCTACCCAAACCATCCATCTTCTTTCTGTGTGAAAGGCTGATTTAAGCCTGCTCCTACCTTGCAGGAACCACTCTCTTAGGGAACATTGAACCGTAATTTGGTCTTGGTAACATACACCATCTGTCCCCACTCAGTGCTGATGCCTCTGTTCCTCAAGACAAGTTTTGCTGCCTTCTACATATTCAAGATGAACAAGAAATACCAGAATATTCAACTTGAGAAGACTGAGCAGAGCTTCTGAGTCCAGGTGCCTCCTTTAATATGGTTGAATTGTTCAGCAGATGACAGGCTAGTGTTTCAGCACTCATTTCTGGGAATTAACAGTCAAGAGCAGCCTTTCTGCTTAAGAAAGGCTTGAAATTGCTTCCAGCTTTACTGCTATCAGGAGGAGTTCTGATTCATATTATATTTTAAAGTCTATAAAAAAGTGACCCAGTTTCTTCCAAGCTGTTGCGGGTGCATCTTGCTCCATGTCACTCAGTAGTCCGGTGGCCACGGTTGAGCGGCTCACAGGTGTTGCATGGTGTTAGATCAGTGTAGGTCAGTAGTTCATTTGACAAGCATTCAACAGATGGAGATTGGTCCCCTGGCAGGCAGACAGGCTAAGGTCACTCTGTGTGGAGGGCCACACACTACAGAGAAACAATACAACAGAACCAGAAGAGTCGTAAGCTGTTTACCTGAAGATGTTCAAAACCATACATATAGCACCAAAAATGCTTATTTAGTAAGCAAAAATCATAGAACCTCATAAATTGTTAACTCAGATGGCAGAGCATCCTTCTTCCCTCGCTTTCGTTTAACAGGCCATCAGTTTGGAAGATCCAAGCTCCATGCTCCAAGGACAGTTTCCTGCTCTGTGTGAGAGGTCAAAGTGGTCCACATCTGCTTTGCTCCAGAAATGACTTTATATCAAGCCTGATTCATTGAGAGCAATGCCACATCCATGGAGGATGTCGTACATCCTTAAGATACTGTTCTCTAAAATTCCTCAGGGCCTTCTTGCCATGTACGATTTTCCCAAGTGTGATTGTGATGCCCACATCCTACCCCTGCATCATGCTTTGTCTTACCAAGCAAAGCTAACGGTGCTTAAATGACTTCATGAAGGTACATCTGGAAAAGCCTACAGGAGAAGTACTAGGTAAATGCTCAGCTCCTGATTTACAAATGGTAGCAAACCCTCAGCCTGGACACTTGCCTTTAATTTACAAACTAAAGTTCTGAGGAAAAGCAGAAGTTGTGAATGTGCAGAAGGCATGGAAATGGCCAAGGCTGGTACCCTCGTTCAAACATCAGCACAATTGTGAAACGCTGGAGAAAGCATGGGCCCTATTTTGGGTGCACCTTCTTTGTCACCTCAAAGGATCCAGATTAAAGGGTTGCCAGAAACAATGAGTGCAGTCAACCACCCGTAGTTTATCAGATCCTTCAGCTTTAGGATAATACACACCATAAGCACCACTTTAAGCCAAAGACAGAAGCAACAGGTATCATGGACAGTAAGGACCACTAAGGATCCCTCTGCTCATTCAAGACCAGAGCTATTTGAGAGACAGCTCAGCTGAAGCTTGTTTGCACCACGTTACCAGATATAGCCTTAAAGTTTGAGAGTGTGAATTACTGTAGTGACATGCTGAAGCAGAGAGAAATGGCAGTGACCTGCAAGCTACCGTTTGTAGGTATGTTAACCCATTCATACCCACAGCAATGAGCATTTCTCATGGCTAAAATCATACCGTACAAGCCACTAGGTGCCCTTCTTTAAGTGAGTCTTTGAAATTTTGGCCTACTGAGACATGCAAAGAAAAGTACTTTCAGCTTTAAAAATGAGGAACACTGAATTAAAATAAAGGGTTATTTTCAATGTTCGTATATTATTACTAATAGACCCTTTCTTCTACTGTCTATCCAAACCACATATCACACAAAACTCAGTAGCTCTCAAAAGCTGAATTTATCTACATTGCAGCTACACATATTTTCACCAAGATGACACCACCAAAAAAAAATTTGTTAGACAAACTCCCATGTGTAGATGTAGAACAAGCCTTAGCACTTCACTTCTATATTAGTACTTAAGCAATATAGGGACCTTTCTTGGCTTTCTGATTTACTTATGAAAAATCAGCAAACTACTTCACAGCAGCAATCTCCATTCTGGATGGCAAGATTGCCACTCCACTGAAGCCACTTTTCCTTAGATACAGATTGGAAGAGTATTTCAACTGCTTTCAGCATTAAGCTTTTGGGTCTAATTGGGATTTAGTCATGCATTTATATTTTAATGCTTGAGTTCTAGCATTCTTGGAAATCATACATGTTCCAAACTTCAAATCAACATGTAGGTATTGCAGTTGCTATGTCTGACCTAGGTTCAGGTAACCCAAACTTTTCTGCCTACTACGTCCTATGCATAGGCCCTTAGGCCCTCAGAGCAATGTAGAAAATATGGAATATTAGCCACAGTAACTTAGAATTTAGGCCAAGATTGTGTTGGCTTCAATTCTGAGTATCTTATAAATGTGATATATTTACACGTGATAGATTAATGTAATATATAAAACACATTAGATCTTACTGTATTTAATAAATGCTGAAAGCTAGCAGTATCAAGATAGATTTATGATTTCCCCCATCCTTATTTTTACCAGTGATAATCAAAAAAGATTGCTTGATTTAGATCATTTAACTGACTTTTTTTGTTCATTTTGCAGTTAATGTATATTTTAGTGTATTTTTAGTTACTTTTAGTAAAATTGTATAGGTGCAGACATGCACACAAATCACAAAGTTGCCTGACTGCTTATTGCATCTTTTTAGGAACATGTTGGTATATCTCTATTCTGGAGAACATTTCACAGTTCAGTGATGGAAAATAGTTTGCACTTCATTTGTACATGTACTAATTTTAGATTAAACAGGACCACATAA
>NW_009932276.1:0-23915 GCF_000696875.1 Nestor notabilis | reverse complement strand
CTGAAAAATGATGCAATTAAGCCAGACCTATTTGTAAAAAGGACAACATGTGGCTGTAATTATAATAGCTAAGCATTCAGCAACACATTGACTTATTAGTGTGCTAAGAGGAGTTTGTGCAACATGCTGAGTAAGTCTTTACAGGAATAAATCTTAATATTCCCCCCAAAAGCCATTAAAAACAATCCTCTGTTGCATTCCTGATCAACTTTCACAGTGATCTGCTTTTTCCAAATGGTCACTTTTGTTGTAAGTATAGCACTAAGTGTGCTCTGTGCCTACCACTATGGTGTGAAGTAGTTATTCAACTGACTTTCCTTCAGAGCAAAACCATTATGCAAGAATAACTGAATGACTGGCATATGCACCAAAGCTTTCAAGTATATGTTTCAGGTGACCAATGATCTGTAAAGATTTATAGTGCTCATACTTCACAATGCCATTGCAGTTCATATGGCCTTCACTAGAACAACCTTTGAGAAAGATTGGCTACCACCACACATAGATTCCTGTGTACCTATCCATAACCACAAAGACTATGCCCACAGGCACTCTATGATGCCCAAGTACAGGAACAAGCTAAGTTTACAATTATTTTATACATTTTATAGCCAAACTCAATTAATCAGCTATACCTTTCCTGTAGAAAGCCACATTGTTGTGTAAGAATCAGTTTCATGCTGCCCATAGGTCATACTTTCCCTTGTGGTTCTTCATGTATGGGAAGGATTTTGCACTCTTTTTAGACACTCCTGTCAGGGAAAACAGGGCAGACAGAAGTGTCCTGGGAAGGTGAAGTGGGCCAACCCATCTAGGATGTTCCCTGGGGTATGGACCAGCAGTGATGCAAGCTCTAGTTTTCACATTCAGCAAAAACCACTGCTAACTCCTCTCCACAAAGTGTGGATTAAAGACGTGCTTAGGCTCAAACATAGGCTCAGGTCCGTATTCAAAGTGCAATATATACATACCAAATTCCCCATACAGGGTTTTTCAGACAGTAGGTATTCTACCATCTCCTTCACATTCACGTGTTCATGTGCGGTGGGTATGAAGGGAGATGCAAGACCCTCAGGACCAAATGCCATCAGATAAACCAGTGATGGTGAGGCTTTTTAGTTCAGCTATGGAAGTCTAGCTGCCACAAATAAGAAGAATTTCACTTATTGTTAATCTTTCACTCCCGATTTTTCCTTAAGGATGCTGTGGATGATGATGCGGGAGAAAGATACAGCATGGCAATCACTTATGGAGCATTTAAAGCTAAAACCAAAAGTAAGTGTATATGTTATATTTTGCCTTTCAATCCCCATCCTTCTGATTCACTGCTTTATTCTCCAACAGAACAGGAAAAGCTTATTTTCATAGTTGCATGCCTTCCACTGAACTAGATCAGAAAATCCCTCTCATCTCCAAAGGGCTCATTTCCTTCAGAACTAAGACACTGAGTCAGTTGTTTCTTCAGTTCCAGTGACCTTTCTTCCCCTACTAGCTGGAGGGCTTGTTTTCTTCACAGGAGAACATGTAATATAAACATAATCAGCCCTTTCACATCATGTAGCTCTTCGCTTCAGCGGGGCTGCAGCAGGAGCTTCCTTGCTTTGAGATATTTTTTTCTGATTCACTCCCACTGAAATAAGATCAATCCATAGGAAGGGAGAAGAATAAATATGAAAGGACCTTAAATGCTAACATACAGTCAAATGCCACTAAAAGTGCACCTCTGTCTTGTCATTTCTAAATGACTATAAGTGAAGGTATACAATCCCTTTTGCTAAATCACTCAGCCCTCTCAGATTCCCCTTTCCCTTCACACTAATCAGCACAGAAAAATCCTCATACAGACAAAATAGCCACAGGACTCCCTTGTTGAGCAAAGCACTTGCAGGAGGAGAAGAGACAAAGCTCTGTATTGCTAATTCGAACACCTGATTGCCTGAAGCATGCAGGTGTGGGAGAAACGTTGCAGAAGCGATGCGAGCCTTTAAAAATGCCACCGCAGCTTGCTTGAAAATCCAAAATCCTCATTAGGCATGTGAATAATGTATCAGCTGCCCCACAAGGAAGGGAAGGGACACTTTTGTTGTCTACTTGACTAGCAATGAGGTCAGTTACCACCAAAAAGGGGAAGGAAGAGCAAAAAGTTTCTGGTATGTGGGAATTTGCTCTCAAAGCATGGTCATTTCTTGCCAGAACTTTTACAGACATATCATAAAGAGACCAGTCATGGAGGCACAGGATATTCCTTCCAAGGGAGGGAAAGGACTGCTCAAAGCAGTTAGTGCACTTTAAAGATCTGTGTTGACTCCAATCCACCTCTTCTTTAGTTTAAATAATAGGTATGGTGTGTGCGGAAGGAAAAAAACCCACAGTATTAGTAGTTAAATATCCTCTAAAATGGATTTTAAATTAACTTGAGGAAGTTTGAAAGTACTGTAAGGAATAAATACTGCTTTTAATCTTTCAAAGCACAAACTGTAGCATTACTGTTATCTTCTCCTGCCAAGTGGAAGAAGCGTACCGGTCTTTAGGCACCCAGCAGTGTTTCTTGGAAGGGCAATGAAAGAGCGGATGGCAAAAGCCTGCCAAAAGGAAAATCAAAGCCATACCTGCAAGCTGCAGTACAGTTCTAGGAATCCCTTCAGACTGTTCCTTTTCATGTGTTTGAAACTGAAACTTTTCAAAATGCTGGCGTGGTTCTTTAAAATAATTTTTACTTCTTAAACCTAAACAACTTGGAGGGAACAGGGAGAGGAAGAAAGGGGGAGAAAAGATGGGGTTAAACAACAACCAGAAAGAAAGAAAAGATAAAGGAAAGAAGTGGCATTAAATACAATTGGATTGTCCCAAAGCCGTCTCTTCAGAGGAAAAGAGCCTTAAAATGCAGGAAATCTGTCTAACCCTCTAACTATTCCCACTCAAGCTGCCCTGCAGTCACAGATGTTACTGATTCAGTTAGATAGCAATTCCAAGCTCCCAAAACAGATTCCAAGTGAGAAAATAGGAAAAGTCCTTGGTTGCTATTAGATACGCATTCTGAAGTAAAAAGAAGTATGGGCAGGGAGGAATTTGTGGCCTGGATTAGAGGTTCCACTGTAATTAAAGGGCTATGACAAATGGCATCTCAGCTGACCTACTGAACATGAAGCCACAAGGTTAGGAGCTCAGGCTGCAGTGAGAATTTCTAGGGAAATGTGTCAGGTTTTTTTCCCTGCTGTGATTTACTGATACATTTAACAGGAATGAAACCCATACAGGTCCCTGAAAGGTCTCTCCTGCTGCTGGCCTACAGAGATTAGATGAAAAACTGGAGAATTTAGCAGGGCATGCTAAAAGCCTTGTAAATGATGTATTTAACTGTGCAATTAAATTCTATGGCAGGGTAATAATTTATTGCATCGTTGTTAAAAAGCTGGAGGAAAGTTATCTCTTCAACATTTAATAATCGCACTAGCAACGTGGGAAGAAAAAAAGACACCACTTGTAACCTGTAGAATAACAGTAAAAGTAAATAGAAGCATAAGTCCTGCCACAGTGTGCTTCAAATGAGTGAATGAGTAGGTCCCCAGGGGAATGATGCATAGAGTGATGCAAAGCCGCCTTGTGCTGGCCAGCAGAAGTGGTCCCCATCCCACATGACTCACCTGGGGAGAGAAGGTCTATAAGGAGGAGCTGCTAAACAGCAAGGCCAGGCAGATTGTGTGTTGGAAGAACTGATGATGATTTGGGATCCTGGTGCCTTGGTCCCTACTCATTGGATTGTACACACATCTAATGTTGGATGGGCAGCAGGAATGACCCCATCCCTCCAGCTGTCCCTGGCTCTGCTTCTTCCCTGTCACTGCCAGGTGAATACCAAACTCCCCCTTTGGGAAGCAGAAGAATAGGAGAGAGATCCCTGCTCTATGCCTGCCATGTGCTCATGAAGAGATAAGAATATCAAAGATGAGCATCCTTTCTAGATACAGCCCTGAGACAAGTCCTACCTGTGCAACGAGGGCAAAGCTCTGCTTCAGGATGTGCTGCTGGGTCTACAACCCCAGCCTGTATCAAAATCTTATTCCACTTTGTGACTTCCAATCAATAGATCAGGAGGGTTGTTTTGCAAGATGCTCTGTGTTGGTTTGTACATTTAAATTAAGTTTTTGTTTTGTTTTCGTGAAAGGTTACTCACAAGCTCTAGGTGTCCTAACGATTAGCTAGATTCACAGTCCAGTTGGAATAAACACCTAGCAACGTAACAATCCTCCTTCACAACAAAGCAAATTAATCTGACCAGCTGATAAATCAAGTGGTAGAATATAGCCCCTTCCACCCAGCTCCAAATCCCATGCCATTAGGCCTCCTCCCAAGCTGTTGCATACAGATGTTTTTTTACATCATGCCCAGAAGGATCAGTAATATTTGGGCTGGTTTATACCAATGAGGCTGGGGACTCCAGAGCCAGCACTTGGTTGCTCTCACCATTCTCCAGTTCAGGTCTTCTAACTGAAGCCAAGCCCAGTCCTGCAGCACCGCACTGTGACGCAGGAACTTGCAACTTATTCAACGTGATGGAGAAAGGTTTCATAGAAGTTGGAGAATCACAAATACACACCCACAAGCCCAGAGTCTTTCAGCTTCAGTATCTCTTTAGCCATCTCTAAGCTGGTTTAACTTGATTTCTCAGGTGTATCTGAAATGGAAAAATCAAGATCTTGCATTCAGATAGTTCCCCGAGTGCTGAAATCAGTGACACTTCACCTCATGAATATTGTCATCAGATAAAATGTGGTCTACCAAAACATTAATACAAGGCAACTGCATTTCTATGGATAACACCAGCTTTTGCAATATTGCTGTATGAGTAACAATACATTAATAGCTTCACCACTACAAAAAACAATTCAGTACTTAAAAGGGACCTGTAAGAAAGATGGGGAGAGACTTTTTAGCTGGGCCTGTTATGACAGGATGAAGGGTAATGGCTTTAAACTAAAAGAGGAAAGATTCAGGCTGGACATGAGGAAAAAGATCTTTACAGTGAGGATAGTAAAACTGGCACAGGTTGCCCAGAGGTGGTGGATGCACCATCCCTGGAGACATTCAAGGCCAGGCTGGATGTGGTCCTGGGCAACCTGATCTAGTTGAAGATGTCCCTGCTCATTGCAGGGGGATTGGACTAGGTGACCTTTGAAGGTCCCTTCCAACCCAAGCTATTATATGATTTTATAATTCTACATACATCTGCATTTACAGCTTATAATAACAATGGCATTAAAATTATGTATCACAAACAAAAAGGCTCCAAACTTTTTTTAGGTAGTTGTGTTCAGAAAGCTTAGATGAACTCCTTTCAGAAGAAAGTGGAGCTGAATTGGCTATGTGTCTTTCAGACTGCACCACTGAGGCAGCAGGCTTGTATCTGCACCCTGAGACTTAGAGGAGGAAATCTCATTGTGACCAATACCATTGCAGATAAGAGGTAATTCCTTTGGTAAATAAAGGATTAACTTCACTTAGGAAAATAGGTTGGATTATAGATAGGTAGTGGCCGAGTTTCAGGCTACATCTCTAGGAGAACAACATCAGAGCTAAATAACCTTCCATATGCTTTCCAAGGGGAAAGCAGCCTCTCTACAATGTATTGTTTCCTTCAAGGCAGCAGAGCTGAGGTGACAAAGGGAAGAAAAATGGATGGAAAATGAAGTAAATGCCCTTGACTACTGAAAGGCATGAGGGCTGGCAAACTTCAGGTGATTCCAATTTGGGGAAGGGAGAGCCCACCCAACATTCATGCGTTTTAAAAAGAAAATTGTCACCAACACATCCCCTGTTCTTGAATTGAGTATTATGCTGCCAGTTTCTCTCATCAAAATCCCAGTTTTCTGGTTAGGGACTACAAAGACAATTCTTCCAGTAGCACCCTGCCATTCCCTGCCATCCCAGGTGCATGCAACTCTACTGTTACGGGATGCAGTTTTATCCTAATGCCAGGCAAGTTTCTTCCCTCGTACTTAGGTACACCAGAGCGGACCCCTGAGAGCTCCTGAAGTATCAATAGCACCTCTTTAAAAATCGATGTGCAATAAGAGTTGGATTTCTGAAGGGGAAAGTGCAGCCAGAATAATCAGTTTGAATCCTGCTAATTGAAAGCTCAATGCAAAATTTAAGCAGAGTACACAGCCCATAGCCACCCATTAATGTAATGAGGAGGAAACATGAAGGCTTCAGAAAATACAGAAAGAACATATTCTGGACCTAAGATGCATTGAGAACATATGTCTATGGAGATGTCCTCCACTGGCAAAGGGGAATTACATTTTCTTACATGCATCTTAACAAGGACTCAGGATGTTTTCCTAATTCCCTAACCCAGGGGAGTTTTCCTAATCTGTTTCATGCCTCTGAAAACTCAGTGTACCCAAAGTCAGACTCAAGCAGTTAGTCAAAGCCTGGAGCAGGGAAATGGAAGAGAATTTAATGTCACTGGGATGTCCCAGAGCAAACTGGGATCTGTGATACCTTCTACAGCCACAGTGGGAGGGCACAAAGTGGCTCATCCCTCTGGTTGAGGAAACAGACTACGTGGTGAAGCAATGCAACACTGAATCTTTCCCAACTACTAAGGAGGGATTCAATGTATACCTGCATGCAGGTTAAAAAAATGCAATTTCCTGGGCATAGAGCTCGAAATTGGCCATGATTTTTGCCCACTTTTGCCAAAAAACAAAAAAGGCTGATTCAAGTCATGAGTCAGGCATTGTCAATTCAAGAAATATCACTGGATTAATTTTGTATCAATTTAATAAGTTATTAATAACTATTGGGTGACCCGTCATAAATTAGTTAGCATTGCCCCATAAGGTGGTTTGGGATGTAAAGGCTGATTTACATAACAAATCATGTCATGTCTCTGTCTTCTCTGCTTCTTTTCATTTATTCATGTGTAGAGCCAGACAGATAATGGAAAAAGTAATTAATAGATTTGGCTTGAAAAAATGTTTTTATATTAGTGTATATTTTATTAATATAAACTACCTGTCCAACTCCAGAAGCTGGATGAATAATGGGCAGAATATACTTCACTTCCTGGAGATACAGCATGAAGTTTATGACATCGATCTTCTGACAGATGCCTTTTAGCAAGGTGGATAAAGCAAACTGAATACAGGAGAACGAGAAAGGTGGCAATCGTGCCTGGCTACTTACTCTCATAAAAAGACTGGACTGCTACTGGAAAGCCACGTTCTCAGCTGGAGAATGATCCCTGGCTGGGGACCAGGTCAGCCACACAGATATGCACGAGACAAGAAACACAGCAAGGTTGGGTGGAAGTTCCCTTGCGGCAGCAGTGATTTACCTGCAGTCTCGCAGGTATCAGGGACAGCCCAAGGCACCAGTTCCACAGAGATTTGTACAGGCATCAGCACAGAGAGCTGTCTGCAGCTTGTGCCTTTCCAACTAGGTAATTTTTTCTGTGGCACAAATAGACTTGGAACATAGTACGAGAGAATGAATAGGAGGAAGCTGACACTGTTAGTGGTTATTTATTACCTATTTACTAGCAAGTAATGGCTGACCCGCAGGCTATACTACAGAAACATATACAGCTAACTCCTAAATTACCAAGTGTTTCAACTCCTGTGACTGAGATTCAGCAATCTCTGACTTGCATCGGTCAGCCTGGCAACCAGATTAGGTGCTTTGTTGCTGCTGCAGAAATCACTGCATCTGGTAAGTGTAAGTTATGAAATCAGAGAGAGCATCAATACTGTATGAACATCAAGGCTGCCTGAGCATCTCAAATGCCTACATCACATAGTCATGGTTCAGGTACCCAGTGCAAAAAAGACACACTGCTATTCCATAATAATCATAGAATCACAGAATGTTTTGGCTTGGAAGGGACCTTAAAGCTCATCCAGTTCCAACCCCCTGCCACAGACAGGGACAGCTTCCATGGACCAGGTAGCTCCAAGCCCCTGTGTCCAACCTGGTCTTGAACACTGCCAGGGATGGGGCAGCCACAGTTCTCTGGGCACCCTGTGCCAGCGCCTCAGCACCCTCACAGGGAAGAGCTTCTTCCTAATACTTGAAAACAAGCAACAAATCTATCATCTGGCCACTACAGGTTTATAGGAATACCAAAAAATACAGTAGTCTTTGAATAGGCTCTATGTAGGCTAGCAGCTGATAGCCAATATTCCAGCTCAGAAACTTTTAACTTCATCTTGTGACCCAATAAAAGGACTGGTGAGGTGCATCAAGTCTTGATTACATCCCTTGGCTCTAGCCACTTCATGACTACCAAGTCTCTTCTCCCCCTGCCTTTCCAAAATTGGCTTTCTTCAAGCAAATTGGTGTTTTTTTCAAGGTCCCAGACTTTTTTCCTGGGCTGTCTATACCCTAAACTATACAAACAGAAAGCATAGAAGATGTCATTTGATATAAACCAGAGCACAAGGGAGTGTGACAAATAACAAGCAGTACAAGAGGCAGACTGTGAAACCAAAGCAAATAAAATAAGATCACATAGCTACATAATTAAGCCAGTTCTTGTTTCCAAATCTTATCAAGGGTCTACTTTCAGATGTAATTACAGCAGATTATAGCTAGTGATGCCAACTTACACACCACTGCTTATAGGCACAGCAGAAATTTGGTCATGGAGAGACCCTGGGAAGAGAGAAATGGTTAAAGGATTTCTGGAAATACAGAGAATGCAGGCTTTAAAATGCCCTATGAATCCTGTATCTGGTGTAATAACTAAACCAGAGCTGGATTAGGTCTGCAGGGCCATGTCCACAGTACCCCAGTGTTAGGAAGAAAGACCTTTTGATAAGGTCCAGCACTCAGACATCCCTACAAACTTCATATCCCGGCTTTTCAGCAGTTCTGCTTCCCAGGTTGTGCACATCCTAATGCAGATGCTGTGCAGGGAAAAAAGGGAAAGGGGTGGTCTGGAGGTAATTTCTCCACCCAGAAGCACAGTAGATGAACCCTGGGAAGAATGTCTGCACAGACAGCATAAGACAGGTCAAATTCTGCTGATAAATGTTCACAACAAATAATAGAATCGTTTTTCATTATAACACAGACTGTTTTGTGGGGGAAAAGGTCTTTTGAGATCTTTTGCAGAACTTCACAGAGCAACTTATTTGTTCTTGTTGGAGGGATTCAATTTGTTGTAGTGCATCGCTGGTTCAAGGCCAGAACTTTGCTAACCCTAAGTGTTGTGAGATTAATAACTTCTTACTCCAACAAATCTCTGGTTTGCTCTGTTCAACAAACCCCTCCTCTTTGCAAAACTGGGTCTGATGTTTACTGCAGAGTTTCACATTTTGCATAGGATTCAGCTTCAGGGAAATTGGGTTTGCAGTTTCCGTATCACTTCAATGTAGCCAAAATAGAAAATCTGATTTTCTTTTAATACAAACTAGATCACATTTCAAGTATCACTGAGGAAAAAAAAATGTCCTGCAACGCACTTTCTGATTTATGACTACCCTTTTCAGAACAATTACTATTTATACATTCATTTATCGTGTTTCTTGGTGTCATATTTTTGGCAAAGTCACTGGACAATGTAGTGCTTCCCAATTCTCCCTCCATCAGAAAACATTTAGCAGAACTGCCTTTTAATAATGATGCTGCCTTTTAACTTTCCAAAATGAGAATGTGGATCGTACCACTTTACTTAGCTTTTCCTTTGATTAATGGGAAAGCACTTCTGCATACAGAGAATGGGGCTGCAAGCATTCTGGCCTGAAACAATTCCAATATAACATTTCAAGTATAAAAAGGGAATTTGAAATGTATCGTTTTAAGGTAGATGCAGGATGAATTGAAAGATAAGGCAGTGGAAAGGTGGAGGAAGCAAACAAGGCTGTATACAAGAACCAAGTCAGTGCCTGGACATATGTATTGCTTGGATAAAGAGAGAAGAAAAGAAACACTGCTGATAATGATAATAGATGATTCTGCTTTGCTGCTGTCTTCCATCATAAATGGCATAGGCCAACAGTTAAACATCATCTATTTTAATTAGTATTTAAAGCATTTAGTTATCTATGTACTGAGTAACTGCAACAAAACTTTGTCAGGCTGGAATGCAAGGGGGGAGTTTTGGAAGGAAAAGCAATCCGATCTGTGCTCAGTGCTGTGGCCTCCCTTTAGATACCTAAACACTTACATGCTAAATTCCAGTTGGCATTTCAAAAGACAGAAAATGAATAGAGAATAAAAGCAACTGATATGAAGAAAATAGCTCTTGTCCTCAGCTTTTCAATGATACATATATGGACCAAACAGGCCTGCACAATGGCCCAAAGGCCATCACTGCACAACTGCCCTTGTCATGTAACACATTAATTGAATGATAAATGTTTACAAACTTCTCCAGCATATTTGCTATCCAAAGTATAAGGTATTGTGAAGTACTTGTTAACATGATCAGTATCCAGTATTCTAATTAGGGTTTTTTGGGAGGGTGTTACAGGATTATATTGACCTCTTGTTAGACAAGCATAATTGCCATAAATGTCTGCAGTACCAAATCTGATGCTAACGAATGGCACTGCTGCGACACGAGCCCCGCTTGACAGCAGTACAACTGTCAATCCACTATACTTTAAGCTTAATAGAGACCTGAGTTTTGGCCCAAAACCTGCCCTAAGAGTTATGATTTGGAAAGTAAGCCCAATGCACTGCATGGTGGTGGGGCTTATTGACACATGGCAATTGTAAAGACCTCAAGATTACTGTTTTCCAGAGACTGCACCCATAATCTTAAGGAACTGAGGCATTGATTAACAACTGAACTAGAAGGTCAGCCTATCTTTATATAGTTAAAGTGAAGTTTTAGAACTGAAGCCAAAAGGAACCTCACCAGTTACCATTGCTGGCACATGATTCATCTCCACAGTCTGCCTAAGGAAAGAGATCCAATGGCATTTATAGTCTCCTCATCCTTAATCTCCCCAGGATCCAGACAAACAACTGTGTGCGTGGCTTAGAGGAGTAAATAGGAAGAAAGTCCTGTGGCATTTCCTGCAGAAATCAAAGTAAGTCAAAAAGATCAGAGGGATTTTTGCTCTCTAAAAGCAAAAATATGACAACTAATGGTATGTTACAATTAATGTGATTTTCCCAGTTTTTAGAAGGTTCTGTGAGAGCACCTCAGGGTTAAGGATGTCCAATTTGCTATGTATTCTGGGGGAGCATGTATGGACCTCTTTCTAGAGGCAGGGTACACACTAAGGAGAAGGTGGTTTAGGAGCACTCAGCTATGGCACTCTGCCCCTTAAACTGAAGCACTCCTTCCAGTGTATCTTCTGAGGGGTGGATGGGATCCACAGCCAAGTGCAGACTCTCCCTCTGCTCTCCCCCAGGTTCCTCTAGAGCAGGCATGCTCCCTTCCCTGGAGAAAAAACTTCCCAAATGCTCACACCACCAACACCTCACAGGGAGACATTCAATATGCTCCCAGGAATCAGCGTTGTCTTCCTCAAACCACTGCTCTGGGTCTGGACACTCACCTCTGTGTACCTCCTGCTTGGGAATCCAGCGGGATGTAACCATGCTGCCAGCACTGCCCTGTGGATCCAGTAGCCCCCGGAGGACCGCTGCAGAGAACTGCCTTTATGGATTGATGATTCAATTTTGAGCAGATTGCTTATCTCAGCTTTTCATGGCGAGCTTCCCTAACTAATGGCCACATTCTCAACAAGCCTGGAAAAAGCTTGAACTACACTTCTGAGTGTGAGCCTGCTCTGAACAGCTTGCCCGGTTGTAGCGTTATTGAAAATGTTTACACATGTAATTTCATTGCAAGAATATACACAACTGTGCCTTTACTGATTGCTTTCCTAGTTATGGAAGTGTTTCACTGCTTCTAAACCCCGCAGCTCACCCTGCAACCTCCCCAGCTCTATCATGCACCATTTAATGCTGTTCTAATATTAGCAGACCTTTGTTTCCACAACCTGGATTTTCCATATTTTCATCCGTACAACCAGGAGAAAGCTCATCGCCAAATAACAATGAGCTCATCTCGAATGCTTATGCAGCCAGTGCCAGGTGAACAAATTGTCTATTATTAGACTTTTTCATGCACTGAGAGCTTTGTTCCCTGCTTGCCTGTCTTAACACCTGCTGTTGTAATGTATATCAACTTTCAGAACATCATTCCCAGTAACAACAGAATATAAAACGTATTTGGGGATTGCTCATACAGAAAACGATTAAGTTTTATAAAGGGAGCTTTGTGGAGTAAAAAGACAAAAAATAAGGCATGTGGTGATGGGACTGGAGTAATTATGAATATAAATCACAAATCTTCACTGAATCAACACAACAGAAAGTTCGACATGCAATTGCAATAAATTCATTCAGCAGCATTCAGGAAAATACTAATAGTTGTGAGAAATGAATTTGTATTAGTAGTAGTAGTAATAGGGATTTTTTTCCTTCAGTGAGTTTCACACAAATATAGAGTGTTTGACTGGTGTGTGAAAGCGTTGATGGGATTGTGTGGGTTGGGCATATGGAAAAGGTGTAACCCAAACCCAGCAGCTTAAAAAACACATATATAGATATTTAAAAATATTTAGTAGTGTGATCCAAATGTTAGAGAAAGAAATTATAATTAACAGGTTATAAGGTATGTTATGAGCAGGTTTGGCTTTTACTGGAACAAGAACAGTCATTGCTCATGGTACAGAAATGGACTGTTCTTATGTGAGATGGCTTTTTTTTTCCCCTTCTACATTTTTCTTCTGCACAGAAAATCATACTTAGATGGCTGCTTTTACAGCCATGCAATAGAGAGCTGGAGAGAGCAGTGTGACCTGCAAGAGGAGGTTTAGTGACCACCTGGAGCGGGCTGAATTCCTGCCTATGGCTGAATCACTTCCTCGTCTGTCCAATTCAGATGTCCATTTATAATAAAAGAAAATTCCCCACTATCCACTTCTCACCTGCCCCATCTATTTAGATTGTAAATAGATGTAGATTTAGACTGTTTTGAGGCCAAGAACTCTCTCTCATCATGTGTTCATACAATGCATAGCTCGTGGGCACTCCAGGCTCAGCTGGGCTGTTGCAGGAGTATGTTGCACACACTAAACAGGAGACATCCATAAACAGTGAAAATCAAAAGCATTTGTTACCTCTCTTTACTATGCAGTAAAATCTGAATTGGTTTAATATTGTTATCAGAAAGCTAAAGACCAGTTCCTAGAAAACCAGAGTCCAAGTGTTGGATTACTTATTAAATATTCAGATAGCAATTAAGATTTTCTCACAAATAACCCAAAGACTATTCCCTATATGTAAATCAATTTTTTTAACAAACTTTTCTTTACTCTTCCTCTTCCTACCCAAATCACACACTACAAGGATAGACATACATTCCATCTCCTGCACGGGACACAGTTTCTGTACAAGCATGACGGTACATAAGTCTCATGTGGTTCTGGTTATGTTTGGGTTTTTTCATTCTCAAATCAAATTGAGGTGAGGAAGCATTCATTTTGGACTTTTGTTGCTTATTTAAAAAAATAGGACCTGGACCCACCGGTTAAAAATGATTAAAAAATACTACTTGCCAGAAACAGAAGGATACAGAAGAGTGTCTGCTAAGGAAGGAATTACTCTACAGAAGTAGTTAGTCCAAATGCATCTCCTAAAGCAGAAAAAACTCTGAAGTTAAACATGTTCACCACATTTAAATTCAAGGACGAAAAGTTATTTTTGGACCGTAACTAAGGAAAGGGTACATTAGAGCCTCTGTTACATTGCTAATATCGAATAAGGAATCTGAAGGCAGAAAGTCAAGTGTTTATCAGAGCTGTTTAAACTTACACTCTGTTAATTACAGCTATAACCGGGCACGTGTCTTGGCTGTCCCTCCTGTCCCTGGCCAGACCATTGGTGTCCCAGCAGGAGAGGCAAGTCTATCGCAGTGACCACCTGTCATCTGGGGACTCTCACAGAGCAATCTCTGCTTTGAGTTGTTTAAGGTGCCTTTGCATCAACTTTGTCCTGCCAGGAGACAAAAACCAGTCATAGGAGATGACAGATCTAAACCCCCCTCTTCAAAACTGAGCGAAGATTAGTCCACAAAGAAGTCACCAGCTTGGACCTCCAGCAGGAAAATGCTCTTCTTTCACAGAAGTCTACACAACATGTTGTATGTTAACTTATAGGTACATACACATAACCCTTCCTTTCACCAATAATGACCACAGAGCTTAACATAGGTGAATATTGAAACACACAGGAAAATCTCAGATTAATGGAAAAGCAAAATACTAAAGAGCCACATAAGAAAACAAAGGTCAAATAGGAGAACAGCAAAAGGAAGAAGCATCACTTAGGTGGCCCAGGGACTTCCTGAGCCACAGTTTGAGACCTCAGACAACGTGAAAGATTGGAAAAAACAATCACCCATACAAAAACCTGGTGAGTGCATGACATGAAGCCTTACTGTTAGACATAATAATCCCTATTTCATGTGTGAGATTTATTCCAAGCGTTTGCTATTACACCTCCAAACATGAACATAAAACACATATGAAAGCTAACAGGCAAGACAATTCACTCATATAGATCATCCAAAACAGATTTGACATGGTCCCTTGTATCAGATGGCCAAGCACATCTTTCTTGTAAGATCTTTTAACACACCATATATCTATTAGCATAAAAGAGACATTTCTGCCTCTGGTGTTGCACGCTGGTATCACATGGCCGCTGTAAAATAGGTTCAAGGGGCTCATGAATCTGCCTTAGCCACCAAAGATAAACAAATCTGGAACTCATTAGTCTTCACACGGCAGTGTTTTGGCACACAGAGGAAAAGGAGTTATCAAGACTAAATTCAGAAAGGTTGATATATGTATCTACATCTCAAAATGTCTGTTAAACTGCCAACATGCTTCACATAGTCCCTGTGAGGTTTGTATTTTTTCCTGCATTGTTTAAGCTGTCAAATGTTAATGTGTTTCTGGCTTAATTTATTACACTGATATGACAAGTTATGAGCAAATGTATTCTTGTTTACTACTCTTAATATTTTGGTTATACTCATTAAGAGCAGTTTTAAGATTAGTCTTTTTTGTTATAGTGGAAAAGAAGCAAGTCTTTAGCAGGGACTGCATCCCCCTTGAGCTCACAGCACAGGCTTTCAAATTGTGTTGTCCCATTAACTATTCAAGCATCACCACAGATAAGGACAAATCCTAACAAAGAGGTGTCCCAGAGCCTGCCTGATGGATGAGCTGTCCTGCTGCTCATGGGATCTCACCTGCATGTGAGAGATGGACACTGCCACTAAGTGAAATTCCAGAATGTGCTCCTGCACAGGTAGAGTGGCTTTCTTCTCTAGCAGCAAGCTGAAATGCCTATAATTTGCTTTAATGCTAGCAGAGGCACCCTCTCTAACATCAGGGAAGGCACAAAGTATTTCCCAGCAACCCCTCTGCAGGGTCCCGTAGCTTTTTGTCATGTTTGGGTTTCATTAGTCTCTTGAGCCTCCTAAGAGAGAGCCCATGTCACTGGGAAGGTGATGGAGCAGTCATGGTGCAGATGCTATGCTCTGGTCAAAGTGTGGAAGCCTCATGACAGTGTACAGCATTGCCTGGGGTACTGAACACAAGGTCAATGTACTCCCCAGGAACACGTGGAGATGTTCATGGAGCTCACTGCAGTCTTGCCGTTTTAAATGACACCACCTTTGTCATTTGCTACAAACTCATGGTCAAAGGTAAATCGGAAGCTCTTTAGCAGCCTGTTTCATCAGCCATTATGTCAGAGATTCCTGGTGTGGAGCTGATAGCACCTGTCAGCTCACATGTCTTTAGGAAGATGTGTAATCATGCATACCAGCCCCCTGAGTAAATACGCCATACACCATGATCACAATCAGATTTCAGCTCTTACAAGCACCACCACAACAGGAGGCTGATAGAGGATGAATTCACTGCCTCACCCCTACTACTACTACTGCAATTTTGCAAACATACATTTTCCCAAACGACCATGTCTGTGTGTTGGCAGAACTTAGAACATCTTTACACATATATGGCACTGTGATGAGCACTTATAATGTCAGGCTGTCATTCACACAGCGTGATGCAACATGACATAGCTCAGTTAAAAACCCTATTGTGACACAAATTTAGAAGGAGAGTTGGGTGAAGATATGTAATCCTCGCACAGGAATCATTTTAATATCCTGAAGTTTGTTTTCATTCTGATTTGGAGGGAAAAGGAGGAAATCTAGAAGGTCTGAAAATTATCAAACCATTTGGATAAGTTTCTAATTAAAATTCCATTTGGCTGCATAATATGGAGACAGGGACTTGGAAGTCCCAGATGAATGGGAGTCTCGAGGCTCAGGAGCCAATGCTCCTAGGCTCCTGGCTTCCCATATGTTCATAAAGCCCAGACCTGCAGCAACCTGCCCGACAGGCTGTCAAGTTGCTCATCAGCTTGGACTCCTGTAACTCTTCCACTCAATGTTTAAACAGCTACCAAGCCTGCTGAGATCCTCACAAAAAGTGTCTGGAAATGAGCATCATCTGGGCAGGAGCAAGACTCTTGACACATATGACTCCCTAACCTAAGGGTGGCCCTGCATAGGTCCAGAACAGAACTGCACAATGTAATCATAATTGTGGGTATCATGCAAAGCACATCCAAGCCAATAGTAGAATTTTTGTTACCTTCAGTTGCCTTTGGCCAGCTAGCTACATCTGTAACACCTAGCAGTATTTACTACATATTGCAAAATCGATTGCAATAGTGATCAATTACTACACAGCTTTAGCTCGGAAGTATTTACTCATCAATCAGGGTTTCTTAGTAGTCAAGTTGATATTTGTCTCTTCCAGTAGCTGAGTGAGACAGATGCTTTGATTTAGTGTGGCTATAGAAAGAACCAGGGCAATTCTGGGGGCATGTGTGCAAAGCCTTCACACTAGGACTGAAGGACAGAGTTGTTTTCCCCTACTGTAACATTCAACAGCTGTATCTGAAGAATGCTGGCAAAATGGAGAACGTGGTAAAGAACAACCATATCAAGCAATTATTGGAATGACCTCTACAGAGGTAGGTTAGCTGGACTTAATGGACTGGTATGGTCTTTCCTTTTGTAGCTCACACAGCTCATGGGCATGCAGGGAAGAGTTTTTAACTTGCCCGTTTAGTCCTCTGCGTTATCAGGAATGTGTCTGTGTGCTTTAATAAACATGAAATGCCTTATGGTCATGTCCATCCAGAGCATCTCTGAACATATTTATCCCAAGGACATCAAGAAAGGCAGGAAATTGTTAAGGCATAGCAGGCCTATTTTTATAGTATTTCCTCAGCTAAAGAACTGGAGATGAACTCCAGGTCTTCTGTCCATACGTGACATTGGAATAATGAGGATATAGTTTTGATGAAGGGACTTATTTTCCCACAGGCTGCAGTGCCCTTTTGGAAATACACAAATAAGAACTCCATTCTTATCTATCACTATGCTACTACATCTTCCACTGAGTATTATTGCATTGCCTATATATTTCACTGTATTTCACACAGAGCATCAATCCTAGATGCACCCCTCCTATCACTTATCAGACCCAAATATATATATTTTTTCAGTTCTCTAGCATTCAGGCTGAAACTGGACCAAATTCCATGTTGCCAGAAGCCAGTCCAGCCACCCTGAGAAAACATGCCAATTCACAGAGGTCATTTATATATGTATTTTGTCACAGATATAGAAATTTGATCTGTTTCAGTTATTTTTGCCTGTAACATCCAGGTAATCCAGATTTATGGATTAGGATGATGAGGCAATTGTGCTGCAGACCTCTGCTTGCTTAGTTGTGGCAAGCACCACTCCTCTCAATGGCTCACGGTAAGTCATTGTTACAGCTTTCATTCATTTTCCCATTACCACCGCCATGTTAATTGGCCTACAATACTGAAGTCCTACTGCCTGAACATGCTTTCTCCCTTTAATTTCTTTGTTATGCTTCCTGACATTTTTATTCTCTGGGTCATACTCCTCTCCACTGCATATTTAAAGCCATGCAATAGAAGTACCTACATAAAACCCCTGCAAGAAATGGACCCATTGTTTTCATCGGTGAGCTCTACTCACATTCAATTGTTCAGTTCTGAATAGCTGGAATATGTTTTAAGGCATAAAAGCACATTATTTCATATGCTTCGGAAAGTTGGTGATGATGGGTAGATCTCTGCCTGCATTGGAAATATAGTACCTCTCTAACAAGTTGTCAATCTCAATAAAGACATCAACATGTCAAATTACGAAGGTACTGCTGCACAGCCTATTGTTGAACTGCATGTCAGGTGAAATAAGCACTAATTATACACTTAGTCAAATATGTCTGTTCAATATTACTTCAAAACTAAGGTCACTGAGTTATTGTGAAGTGGTAGTTTACACTATTTTGGATCCCACCAAATGGCAGGTGGCCATACAAATATGCAACTCAGCATGTTCTGCTTGGTCCCCACAGCTGTGCTGCCAATCAGTTAAGGATGGCTGCAAGTAAATGCTAATTAGCTTCTGTTGATCTGCATATTCCAGCAGCCTCCCAGGATTCCCATTTTGATATGCAAGATTGCCAGTTGGGTATGTGATTGAATTAAGAACCAGAAAAGATTTTATCTTCCATGCAGGAAAATGTGGGTCTGAATCCCCAGCAGAGGCTGTTATCACTCTGATTTATGTTTGGCAGCACCTGTCATTGGAGTGGTAGCAAAGGCTCAGTGCTAGAGGGTGCTACCTCCCTTCTTTTGGAGGAGAAAGAGCCTCCTTGTTAAGAGGAAACACTCACCATCTGGGGTCCGCCCCACTGCTGGCTTTTACATTTGCAAGGCTTCCGCATGTCTGCTTCCTCACTCAGGGTCCAGCAGATGCTCTTCTGTAGGTTGACTGGTCCTGGAAAAGTAAAATATGAGGGGGATGGGAAAGAGAGAAAGAAAATTAAAGAGCAGAAGTGTTTGGTGTTGATGGTTTGGATATTTTTTTTACCATCAGTAGGGTTGCAAGAGGCAAAAAAATATACTTACCAAAGTAGCCAATAGTCCATTAATAGTTGGCTTGTTAAGTTTGCAAGGGCTGCTTAAGAAAGAAATAGCTGGAAAGTTGCACTTCTGGGAGCAGAGTGTTTTGATTTTGCACCTGTACTTCATAAGGGGAAAAATATGATCTCATTATGTAAACATTACAATAACAATGTTCAGAGATTTTGCTTGGCTCTGCTATTAGTGAGTGCTGGTTCCCTGTAGTGAGGAAGTGATATTTCTCAGAAACTGCTCACCACATATGATAGCAAAATAAAATTTGACTCATCTTTGTGTTTTTTCTCTTTACGGCTTGATCAGACATTGGAAGAAAAATGATTATTTAATGATCCTGCCAAGTTTCTGTAGGTTGTTATCATATTGTTTCTTGACTTGAAAATAAGTCAAAAAAAAAAAAAAAAGGCTGGCTTCAGACTGATGAAATATTGTCTGATGCTTTAAAATGCTGGGAAACTGTTCTTCCTTCGGGATCTCAAGTTATTTTCTCCTTTAAATGATGCCATTCCCCCATTCATAAAGGTTGTCAGCACTCTGCTGTAAACAAGACACTTTAGTACATGAGCAATAGTCCAGGTCAGTAAAGTTTATAGGAGAAATTAATAGGTAAGATGGCACTGCAAATTACAGCAGCGTATTTAACATAGAAAAAGCTGAAAACAGGATTACAATCTCTGTTTTAAAAGGTTCTTGTGTACTCTAACACAGCTGAAGTTGAAATCATCCTCCTTTTCTATAGGACATAAAAAATAACCAGTTAAGATATAACACTTAAATTTGTGCCAAATATTTTTCAAAATAGCTCTATTTCTGTAGTTGTAATGAATAAAATGAAAAAATGGGGTAAATGTATTTAAAAGTAAGAAATGACTGCCAAGAATTCTAAGTTAAACAAGATTTCCTATGCCCTCTATTCTATGGGCAATTATAAATTCAAAAGAAATCTTGGGCTTAATTGTGGGTATAACCTACAAATATATAATATATATAAATATGCATATAGATTACTATGTAGATGTATGTATATACATAGGATGAAAACCAAACTCCAGTATGGGGAGAAACAGTCTTACGTACGATTCCATCAGTTGAGAATTTATCCTAGGAACAAAACCAACTTATGTTTTTGTGTGTTAAAGGGAGCCTTTTAAGAAAGTATAATTATTTATAAATGAAACTGAGTGTTATTAAAGCCTGATAAGCCCTTGCTTTTAGCCAGGACAGTTTTTAATAGGGTGTTCATTATCATGGTATCTATGGCCCCAGTTCAACCAGGCAATGAAGCACATGGTTAACTTTAAGCATCCTTGAAGTCAAGTGAGATTTACATGCTTTGCTGAATTAGGGCCCTAGGCTTCTTGAGACACTAGAAGAATATATCATATTTCTCTCTACGATACAAAATGCAGGGACCAGACAGCTTAGGAGGTGCTTTAACTTTTTGCAGTGACACTGTATTAGAGTAAAGAGTAGGATTAAGTTTTGCCCTGCAGATTCTGGGGATCAGAGCTGCTCTGTGCTATCTGTATAGCATCAGACTTTCTCCAAAATGGGCTACTTCAGTATTTTCAAGTGGCATTACACTGGAGCAGCAAGCTTGAAACAGAAAACACAAAAACACATGCTCAGCTCACAGAGTACTCAAAATATGTATCTTTGTCCTCAAATGCATATGGGCAAGGGTACCTTCATGCCCCAACATATTGCACAAGCCCCAAGAACCTCGGAAACTAACACTGAGAAAGTATAAGCCAGAAAATGTCACTAAAAGTGCAGTTCAATCTATTTTTATAGTTTTATTACCATTTTACCATCGACACATTTCAGAAGAAGGTTTTGAAGTGCTCTGTGGCCCCTGTTTGTCAGATCACAGAGAGTTACGTCACTTTTCCAAGCTTGGCCAAAACAGACAAGGACTGAGACAGGAATACATATTTACTGCAGAAAATGTAAACCAAGGCAAAAAGAAAGAAAAAAAAAAGAAGAAATAGCCAAGCACTATTTGCATTCCTCACCAGACTGCAGTTAAAGGCACCTAAAGAACTTATCAGGCAGTTAGTTTAAAATAGAACATTAAATGCCTGTCTTTTTAACATACATGCGATAGATGAGGTAGAGGTGATAGAAGGTAATAAAAAGTACTTGGAGTGGACATGCTACAAAACTCATAATAATACTTTCATATTAAATAACACTAAATCTATGCACAAAGAGACAAGCCTAGGCTATTATATTTTGGAATAAATGATTTATTCATTCATTCTTTTGTATGGAGTGAACTGCTGAAATAGCGGTGAATACTGCTTTGCTGAAGAACTAAACAGAGAAAAGATGTACTAGGACAATCTATCAATGTATCATTCCTTAGAGGAAAATAAAGATTGTTTGTCCACATATCTCATATTCACACTTCAGTTCTGACTGTAAATGAGTGGATTTCCCTAACAAGGTAGAGTCTCATTTTCACTCTTGATCGCTAACTCAACAAAAATAAATACCAGAAAGGGACAATTGAGGTAAATATCAAGGAAAAAGATTATAAGAAGTATTAACTCTTGGACCTGTCTTCATAGGAAGCAAAAGCTGCTTCTTTTGAGTTCTTACAGTACTGTTAGTTTAATTGTAAGACAGAATCTTGCCTCGGCACTGAGGAGGAGAAAGACTCCTGTGTACAAGTAGTCTTCAATCTGTTCTCAATTGTCATTCATAACAATTGAAAACAGAAGAACTACTAGAAGGGAAAAGCCTTAAAATGGCAGCATAAATCTGAATGATCTCAACAAACCATATGAAAGCTAAAATCTACACAAATGAATTTCTCAGGAGGTTGGACTAGACAACCTCCAAGCAGGAACCTGCTTCATTTTATGGATATAAAGTTAGAGGATTTCTTTCCTGGGTCTGGGGTGACTGAAGCAAAAGGTGGGGTTGCAAAGCCATTGGGAAGTTCTTCCTGAGCTGGCTTCAGTATCTCAGGAGTCCTACACAGGCAACATGTGACATTTCTTCTTGTCAAAGTGACCAGAAATTGGTCATTATATAGCAAGCCAAATAAATACTCTGGTTTGCACCCAAATACATGTTCCAATCTTGTTTAATTTTACCTTTTCATGGGCATCAGCCCTCAAAACTGATCAGCTGAGACCTCAACTTCTCTGAACTTGGAAAGCTTGTAGGAAGTTCAGTCCACAGCCACACATCTCTCAATAAGAACAATGAGGGAGGACACTCAGCTTGACAGCTAGGGCTTAAAACTCCCATTCTTTCCTTAAACACAAAAATGATGAAAACATTTATTATGAAACATATTTTCCATTACTGTATTGTAGAATGTAAACAAGTTCTCATGACATATGGGGCCATGTGTTTCCTTAAAGAGGTGTTATGTATGTCAGAAGCAGCATATGTACCGTGTGATACAGCTACCACCATGGTAAGCATTTGTTATTGCCTAGTGAACAGGTGCATAAAATCCCCATGTAAACAGATGTCATAGCTGCACTGACATCTCTTACTCATGTCTACTCCTGCAGGAAAGTGAGGGGGTTTGTTTCCCCCTCTTGGGTGTTCAAGGTGGATGGCTTAGTCTTGTGTATTTGCATCTTCCCACTTCCACGTATGTAGCTCCTTGACTGCACAGTGGCTTTTAGAAGGAAAAATCACTTAAAGAACCACCATTTTCTCCAGGAAGCTCCACCACAGTGCTCTTTCCAGAAGCCTTCAACAAAGACACCATTGACATTCACATCCACTATCCTAAACTAACTCAATACAGAGAGACCTGAAAGGCGCAACCAGATTTTTCTCTTGTTTTGTCTCTTAACCCGAAGAACACAACTTTTCTCCATGAAATAAAAACTCACGGGCAATTCAGGTGGAGCCCATTAGAAAAACTCAAAACATATTGAAACACTGGGAGGGTGCCTGACCACCGCTCTTTAATGTCTCCATTTGCAAGGTGATGCTCACAGATGGACTAACATGTCCAGGTGGGACGCAATAAATCTTACCAGGAATATTTGTACAGCCAAGAGTGCCTGCAGATGGAGCCAACCCAAACTCACTCTGTTTATGTGAGAAAATTGTCTTCCCTTAATAGCAATCTCAGAGCTACCTGCACATCTCGTGAGCTCCCAGCACCATTATTTTTACATGCCTTACAGAGGGCGACCCTTAATTATCAGGTTGCTTTGGTGAGAATGACACAGAAGCTTGCAGAACCGTTTGTACTAACTCCCTGAACCCTTTAAAAGGCTTCCAAGTAATGTAAGGAGTAAATATAAATATGTCATTTCCTATTATCAAACATATGCATTCAAATCAGGCAAAAAGTCTCAAAAGCTAAGTGTGGTATAGCTTCACACAAACATGTAGGGGTTTATGTGCCAGATCTGGCTCTTTCCTTCTCACACCTCCTTTTAAATAGAGATATTTGCCAGAACTTTTCAATGTAAGCCAAGGCTGTGGCTCTCTGCTGTTCTCAGACGTGGTCAGATTTGTGCTTGTTCTTGCCTGGTACATATTAAAATAATATTTTTATCTCCCTTTCACCCTTCCAGAGCAAAGTAGTTTGTTTTTGCTCACATACTAAATTTTTAATGCATTTTTCATTTTAAATTCCTTTAGCACAGTTTCTGTGGTTCTCTTTGCTTTCCTTTCTTCCCCACTCTGGTTAGCTATGGTTTGGTGCACAAAGGAAAAAGCCATTATCAGAAAATTATGAAAAAAGACAGTATATTATCATCAGGAATCTGGGCCTGATCCAAAGCCCGAGGGAGACAAGGTTATTCTCTGCATATATTTCAACAGGCTTTGCATCAGTCACTCCC
>NW_009932275.1:0-1359 GCF_000696875.1 Nestor notabilis | reverse complement strand
TATATATAAAATTAATTTTTTTAATATCTTTAAAATAAACTCACTTCAGCTCTGAAGTTGCCAGTACATATTTAAGTCAAGATATTTGACTACGTATGCAAATAATTTCATCCAACATAATCTGACATAGTAATCTGCACATCTGTCCATGACACATAAGTATCATACTACATTTTCTTATCTTTTCTGAGCCATTGAAGAAATTTACTTAGTAATGAGATAAAGGCAGAAAGTTAACAACAAGGTACTTTAGGAACAGATAAAAAATCCCCCCAAAATCCAGTAATTTCTTCAAAGTATACCTCTGTGTACCATTAATTGCATAGAAGTTAAAAAATTTTATGATGAATATTAACAATGGATTCTGAAGTTCATAGTGTAGTTTTAGATGTTTTTAACAGATATATATGAATAGATGCAGGTTTTCTGGATTAGCCATTCAGATGGTGCAGAAGCTAAAACTCACTCAATTTTCCAGGATGAAGGAGCATGCTCATTCATTTGGAGAAATATAAAGCTGTTGAAAATGATTTATTTTGCTTTTCCAGTTAAACAGGAACTGAAAAACTCCATCTGTTTTGGTGCATTCTTCCTTTCATTGGCAACAGACTATAATAATATCATAATTTCATTTTATGATGCACCCAGCAGTTTCTCTCCCTAATAGCCTTCTTAGACTTTCAGTATCATTGTAATGATTGCAAGACATGAATGCCTCCTGCAGCGTTTAAAGTGTCTTCAGTGTGTAACATAACACATTTTTATAAGCAAGTGACATTTTCTTCTTTTTCAGTTCTCAAAAATAATTTAGAATGGACAATATAAGTTCAAATAAATGTATTAATTAGAAAGACTGCAGTATTGCGTAGAAAGATTTTATTTTCTCTTCTTTGAGATTCTTTGTTAAGCTTCTGTAGCATCTCATTCTAATGTTCAAAAAAACAAGTAAAATATGATAAGATATAATAAAACATAACACAAAATGGTGTCATATAGTGGAGGCTTCTAAATTGTAAACACACTTTGAAAAAAAAAAAAGGAATGTTGCTTTTTTTTTATCATTTGAAGAGGTCTTTATGTTTTTAATCGTGAGATTCTATACCAAAATGTTAACATTTTCCTAGTGTCCTAGTTGTGGCTAGAATAGGCATCCCAGCTGCCAGTGCTGGGCTGGATGTTCAAAGGAGGTTCCCCTTTACACATTATTCAACTGATGTTACATGGAATAACTGGGTTGCACTGGTCACACAACAAGCTCAAATAGGAAATCCCAGTCATCCAGGAAGTTCAAAGTGAACGTGGTCTCACCAGGAGCCAAAGATTTCAGAATGTCACCAGAAGAGGAGGTGATGTGTGCTG
>NW_009932274.1:11074-67058 GCF_000696875.1 Nestor notabilis | reverse complement strand
TAACTATTCTATGATTCTATGATTCTCTTCTAAGAGGAGTGGCACTACTTTAGTGAAACAATCCTTTTATTTCTGACCTCCAGATTTTGTCGCTCAGAGGCACTGAGAATTGCTTTTCTGTTTGTTACTCCTTAGAAATGATTTATTTGTTTGTCATGGTTTCTTCTCAGATATTGATGAATGTGAACGCAACCCTCTGCTGTGTAGAGGCGGCACATGTGTGAATACCGAAGGGAGTTTTCAGTGTGACTGTCCTTTGGGACATGAGCTGTCACCAACACGTGAGGAATGCATAGGTGAGTTTCAACTCTGACTAGTAGTCTGTAGCTTTCTGACAAGAGATGTCATTTGTGCTAGGAAAACTTGTCTATGGCAAGGATGGGGTTTCCGGAATACCTTATTCATGCTCCTCCTCCTTTATATAAGTAACTTTATATGAGTATTTTACAGATCCTGTAATATCTCCAGTGCCCTTAACACTGTTGACTTCGAAGAGGAATATTTTACAAGGCTTATTAGGAATTATTTAGCAACTCAAAGATCTGTACCACACATGGTGGCTACTTTCAAGTAAAATACATACAAGCACAACGTAAATGTTCCTACAATCACAAAAAAAGTATTGTGCCTTATTGCACAATGTGCTTTCCTTTTTGCATGTAATTCACCAAAATGGTGAAAAAATGCAAAAACCAGAATGCCTGTTATCCCCTTCGTTTCTGTGTTTGGTGCATAGTTGCTTCAAGAGCTCATTTAAACCAGCAGACTGTGCAGTTAATGCTCACAGACTAGCAACAAAGAAGATAAACCTATGGACTCTGGCTTAAACATACTGTTCAGAGCTGCCATTCTGGTTTCAGGTGGTATAGAGTTAATATTTTTTTAGTAGCTGGTACAGTCCTGTGTTTTGGCTTTAGTGTCAGTAACACACTGATGTTTTAGTTCTTGCTGAGTAGTGCTTATTCTAAATCAAGGACTTTTCAGTCTCTCTTGCTCTTCCAGTGAGGAGGGGCACAAGAAGCTGGGAGGGAGCAGAGGCAGAGCACCTGACCCAAAGGGATATTCCATACAACAGCATGTCATGCTTGGTATAGAAAATGGGGGGAAATTGGCTGGAAGTCACTGATCACTGCTCAGGGACGGGCTAGGCATCCACTTGAACTGGAGCACACTAAGAAAGAAATTGAAAAAGCCTGAAAGCCACCAGTTTGAAATATTACGTCTCACCCTCATTCTCTAGCATTTGACCAGTTAGTCTGCATTCTGAGCAACAGGTAATCGATATGAATAATTATTTTCCAGATGTAAATGAGTGCTCATTAAGCGACAATCTCTGCAGAAATGGCAAGTGTGTGAACATGGTTGGAGCATACCAGTGTTCCTGTAACTCTGGGTACCAGGCTACTCCTGACAGACAAGGCTGCATAGGTAAGTGTTGTACAACTTCACTTATGTATTTCTGCTTCAGTGTATATTGTTTCGTCTGTCTTTGTTTTTATTTAATTTCATGCCTGCCTTTGAAACTGAGCAGGACCATGTTCTCTTCTGCTATTAGGTGTATCATGAACCATTACCTTAGAAATATAAAGAAGGTATAAAAATATATCTGCTGTACTGAGCTCTGCAGGATACTTTGAGAAAAAATATTCTTATGGTTCTACTTCAGTGAAATCAGAGGCTTGAGCTAGCGATCAGAAAATACTGTGTGATTTCTTGATCAAGCAAGAACAACCCTGTGCATTGATAGTTTCACTATATACAACTCTTAAATCCTTCATTATAGTAACACTGAATTATGTAGTTGTAATCACACTGGTAAGGAGAACTGAGGTGCAGAGAGGTTTTTTATTTGTTGTTTTTTTGGTTTGGATTTTGGTGTGGGTTTTGGTGTGGTTTTTTTTCTCCCCAAAATATAAATTTTGCTACATTTCAAGCTTTAATGAAAACTAAGTTTCTCAGGGGTTCTCTTTTTTTCCTCTCTGCATGTTGTGTTTTGCACTCTTTTGCAAAACACAAACATAACAATGAACAAAAGCAACAACTAAAAGTAGCCACTTGCTCCTGCAGATGAAAATGCAGTTGAAAGAGAGAAAGCTGAACAAAATATAAATCAGAGACAGTTGAGTGAGAATAGAAATTCAGAATCATATCACTGATAAACTGTTTCATTTTCTAAGTACAATGGCAAGAAAAGGTTAATTTTCCATATAAAAATAAACTTACTACTACTAATACTGCTTCCACAGATATTGATGAATGTATGATAATGAATGGAGGCTGTGACACCCACTGCACTAACTCAGAAGGCAGCTATGAATGTAGCTGCAGTGATGGCTATGCTCTCATGCCAGATGTCAGGACATGTGCAGGTGGGTTTTTAGTACCTTAAAACTTCCACCATGGTATTTTTATGCTGGTATTCTTTTAGCCAATCTGTACCAGAGTTACAGAATTATTATCTGCTTTTTTTCTTCCCCCCATCCTAGATATTGATGAATGTGAAAACAATCCAGATATCTGTGATGGTGGACAATGTACTAATATTCCAGGGGAATATCGCTGTCTCTGTTATGATGGATTTATGGCTTCTATGGATATGAAAACTTGTGTTGGTAGGTAGCTGTATGCAGCATATTTAATGCAAGTCTAAATATTCTGCAGTTAATGTTTTAGGATGTTCTGCTGAATACTTGAAAGTGGGTATCGAATCTGTGTATATTATAAAGGAAATAATCTGTAGATCTTTCTCACCTATCACTGTAGATGCCAGGAAGGCTAGAAAAAAATTTGAGAAGTCCATAGACAAATGAAATCACATAGTTCCAGAAATAGGAGTGATTTAATTGTAATTATGTGATTCCTCTAAAACATCTCTATTGAGAGATTGTTTGAGCGCCCAAGCATTTTCTTCTGTCTCTTGTAAATGTTCTAGTTTATTCCTTCAACTTCAGGAAGTTATCGTAAGTAATTATAAAGGAAATTAAAAGTATGTTGTCAAATTAACCTAAACTTTTTAGTTTATCTTGGTGAAGTTCTTACCTTCTGCATTTAATATATTTTTTCATGTTTCATATTTTAATATAAATTTTCATGTTTCATATTTTGGCTATAGTAATAACATTTTTTTATGTTTTCTGGGCATCTGTCAAGCAAACCTTCACTTATCATGTGTGCACACTCCCACAGACACACACACTGAAGAGAAACAAGTTATATGTAATGCTGAGCAAAGCTGTCCTGATCTGGTTTTGTCTTTTTTTATTCTACAGCTTCAGTTGGGTTTAAGATTTTCTTTTAACCTTCACTGTTATGTTATTCCATATTCTTGTTTTCAGTTTTGTGCACATATTCCATGTTTATTCAACCAACTTAAAAGTTAAGAACCAATCTTTTCGATAATTCTTTTGTATTAGCCGTGGCATGTGGCTGCAAAATCAAAATCCTTTTTTAAAATACACAACTGTCATTCTGTAGGAAAACAGTACCTGGTGTTAAGGTTAAAAGCCTACAGTGAGACAGTGTGAATTTCTGCCCTCTATGTAGTTGCTTTCCTTGCTAATAGCATCATCCAGTATGTCAAAAAGCCTTTGGGGTAACTACAGTTTTTTGCGGGACCTAACATTACTTTCAACAAAAGACTTGAGGTTTGGGTTTTTCAGCAGAAATGTCTTCTATATCTTGTATTTATTTTACAGCATGTGGAATTAGGTCATCTTTGGCATTAGTGTAAAATTGGAGCTAATTGAATAACATCAAAATTGTAACTCATAACAGGACTATGTTTTAGTATGAGTTTTAACCAGATCTTTAATTATAAACTATTTAGCTCCCAAATGAGGTAGATTCTGGAATAACGTTAAAGTTTTATGTTATAGTTGAAAGCCTATACTGAAGATTTAGCATGCAATTTAAGACTCTAAACCACAGTTCAGGTACAAACTATATTATTGTTTAGGAGAGGTTTATATCCTAATGGAAAGTTTTCATCATCTGTGCAATGCTCAGTGAAACTGGGAAGAACAGGGGGACATGAGCAGCCAACTTTTGTCCCTCTTGAAACTTCAGTGTGCATCCAGGCAGCAAGTGCTGAGCAGTCAGATTGTGGAGGTGTCAAGGAAGGGAGTCTGGCACAACAGCACTTCTACGGTCACAGTTCTTGTTTTTTTCTTGTGATATTTTATTTTATATGGTTGTGGAAAAACGTTTCTGGTTGTGGCTTACTACTTTTTTCTTTCTGTATAAATTCTTATTTGAAAGAAAAATATAGCTATATTATGATTGAGAACATTTTTTAAAAAATTCTTTAAAGTGATTTTCATGAGAAGTTATTGGCTTCATAGTCTAATAACTAGCATTCTAAATAAATTAGGAAACACTGTGGTATTTGGACTACACATTCATCCTTACTTGCTTTTAAGGAATTAAAAGAATACAGAATAGAACAGCTGAAATGCATTATGATGAAGATTAATAAGTGCCATATGTTGTAGGGTTGGATCATGCTTTTGATATTTATACCTCACTGAAAGTATTCCAGAAGACAAAATATGCTGTTAATTGACAGTAATGTTCAACTAATAATGAATTTATGTGCACTTACAGATGTGAATGAATGTGATTTGAATTCCAACATCTGTATATTTGGGGAGTGTGAAAACACTAAAGGTTCCTTCATTTGTCACTGTCAGCTAGGATATTCAGTCAAGAAAGGAACTACTGGATGCACAGGTAAAGTAAATTTCCATCACATATGTCATGGTGTACTCATACTCTGTTTGGCTTTCAGGTAAAATAAATGCTGAAGTGTTCACACACAAGTAAGAGATTGGTATCTCTACATAATAGTAAATATAAGAATAAGTGTTTTAAATTTGTCAGCATGTATCCAGGGTTTGAAAAAGTACATTCCTCGACCAGTATCTATATGATATGAGAGGCCCCTTACATAACTGTAATTTAGAGGCAAAGGTTTTATCAGCGTAGATTGTCAGAATATTTTGTGGTACAAAACATAGCTTGGGTGGGCACAGCTGCATTTTGTATTATTTCAGTATTAGAAGTATTTTATCAGTATTCATTTGTCATACATACTTAAAGTTTGAACTCATCTGTCAGTTAAAGCTGCATGAAATTACCCTGTAGTCTAGAAACTGGACACAGGGAAAGAAATAAAAGAATGAAAAAAAGTGGTGTTATAAGAGGGAAAGTTTATGCCATCCTTCAAACCATTCTAAAAAATTTTAAAGAATCATAGTCAGACAGTTTTAAACTGTGTGAGTTCCTATGATAGTTAAGCAGTACCTTGTCTTCTGCAAGCTGAGTTCATTGTATTCAGGAAGCTAAGTTCATCCAAGATTATTCTTCTGGGAAAATTGACAGAATTTCTCATATAATTTGGTCAATAAGAATTTGTTATGTAATTACTAAAATCCTGGGATAATCATTTTTATAACTGATATGTGTCTGTGCACCCAAAAGTCTCACCTCATTTTTAGACATATAAAGATCAGCATATTAAATATATCTAGCAAATAGCTTTAATTTCAAACTGAAAAGCAGTTGTAGCAAATCAGACTGTTTGTCATGTTTACAAGCAAAAAACCCCCCAAAATTAAAATACAGTTGCCACTATTTTTGTTCATGTATAACGTAAGTAACTTGCATGAACATTTGTTTTTTAAAGGACTGCAAACCTGCACAGTGGAAATAAGCAACATTATTGCTTAAAAGGAACATAATTTGTAATATCTCAGTGCTTCTGATGTAAATACTAATAGTTTATTTTGTGCTCATAGATGTGGATGAGTGCGAAATTGGTGCTCACAACTGTGACATGCATGCCTCATGTGTCAATATACCAGGAAGTTTTAAATGTAGTTGCAGAGAAGGATGGGTTGGAAATGGCATTAAATGTATTGGTAAGTATGGAGAAATGAAAACTTTTCTCTTTTCTTTTTTATTGTTTTGTTTTGTTTTGTTTTGTTTTAATGCTTGGAAACATTTTGCCCAAAACCATGTATTTTAAAGCTAAAATGAAATCACTGTAGATTAACCCTGTATCTTCCAGTGAGAACTTTTTATATTTATGGAGAGGTAAATATCTTTGCACTTGTGCTAGTGACCGTGACGGTTTATTATAAGCCAAGTATACTAACTGCATCTATTGCTACATCTTTTGCCCCTGATGTGCAGATCTTGATGAGTGCTCCAATGGGACCCACCAGTGCAGTGTGAATGCTCAGTGTGTAAACACCCCGGGGTCATACCGCTGTGCCTGTGCAGAGGGGTTCACTGGGGATGGATTGACTTGTTCTGGTAAGAAGTTTCAGAGAGAGTTGACACGTCACTGATTATTTCTGTTGCATGGAAGCTTTGCCAATTAGATTTAAGCCCAAAGTGCAGACATTATACATGAACGTGTCTTTTAAGATGAGGATTCTTCCCATCTGCTGACAAAATGCTAACAAAGGCAACTCAGTGATCTTTTGGGTGCCAAATTGGGCCCACTGGGCCCATTTATTGGATGAAGTTCCTGTCTGCTGTTTCATCCTCCTCTTCCACCTCCTTCTGTTCATTGCAGTGTTTTCAAATGTGCATGTGCTGCTTGCAGTAGCAGGCTCTCTAGTCAAGAACACATGTCTCTGTTATGGTTCCCCTCTTACAGGCCATGTCTGTCTCTGGCAGGTAAAGCATCACCTGTTTTTCACCCTCGTTGTATTAGTGGAACAGGATTTGATCATTAACATTGGATTTTTTTCCGAAGAAAAATAAATTACACTTTAAAAATATTGTCCATAATATCGGTATTTAAATTTGTTGGTTAAAGTTCATTATTAAGAATGAACATTGTTCAGCACACAGCAAGTGATTGAAAATTAACTGATGTATAAAGATAATAATTTACAAACTGTGTTTCAGATCTTCTGATTTTTTAAAAATCAGATCTGGTACTAGGGATTGACTAATAAAATGAAAAAATTATATTGAAAAATTTTTTGGACAACCCTAAATATATCTGACAATTTAATTAGTCCTTATGATGGCTGCATTGGTGAATGCCTCATCATTCTGCTCTTTCATAGGTCTGTTAAAAAATTACTTTTGGGGCATACTAGAAGAATCTCCGGTAGTGTGTATATGGTAGTTACAATGTTCATAATTCTCAAAGAGGGCTTTCTAAAATGCATTTGAAAATATTTTTTATAATTCATGTAAGAAAATTTGCTTTTTTAATGTGTTCTGTGTCAAAGTAACACAGCAGTATGTGCCAAATCTTGACATTGCAAGCAAAGTATTCAACTTATTTGTCAAAGACAATAGTACTGAATCTGAAAACTGCATTTAAAAAAGAATTTTAAAAATCTCTTAATGGAAAACAGGGAGTAAGGAGTCATGACAGAGTAAAAATAATTATTTTGGAGAATATATGTTTGCTTTTCTGCATTCGTTCAGTTTCCTTCATCTTCATGTGTAAATGTTTTATTTTAGATCAACAATACTCAACAGCACTATTATTTTGAATGCCAGGATATTATTTCTATTTTGTTAGTGACACATGTAGTTTCAGAGAGATTTTCTGTCTTTTACAGATGTTGATGAATGTGCAGAAAATATTCATCTGTGTGAAAATGGACAGTGTTTGAATGTCCCTGGTGCCTACCGTTGCGAGTGTGAGATGGGATTCACTCCTGCCTCGGACAGCAAGTCATGCCAAGGTAAGCCACTGGTACTTCAAGTTCATTTTCTGAGTTTGGATTGGCTGAAATAAAGCAAACAAGAAGTGCTGGAGGGACATCAGCCTGGAAGCAGAATATTCAGCACGTGCTTCACCTGTGAGTAATTTCTTCAAACATGGATTATTTTGCAGTGTAAGTTGTGCTAAAGGTGGCTTTCATCCTTTTATAAAGCTTTCCTGGCTGTGGTCCAAAAATCCCATGGTAGAGCTTTGGCTCAGTAATTTTGTTCTTTTAATTTTTCCTCTTCTTTTTGTCGCTAGTGAAGAGTGTGTGGAAAATCCTGTGTTCATCACTGTTTAGTTAGTGTGTTTACATAGTAGACAGAAACTGCATTAAGTGACCTCATTTTAAAAGAAATGTTTTCAGGAAAATTGAAGTAGGCAAATTATTGCTATATTTGACAAGTTTGTATCACTCCTTTAACATGTATACTGGAGATTTTTTATCATCACCTTTTCACTCTCAATATTATAGCAGATTATGTGAATGGCAAAAGGAACTATTATTGTTCTAGTCCAATTCAAATTCTGTTCCCTGTTGAGGTCTTATGAGGTTTCTTAGCTTAGTATGAGAGAACTGTATATTAGAGACAGTCTTTTTAGCCAGTCCTCCAAAGCTTTTTAACTTATTTCATATTTTATGGTGGAAGTCTCATCATGTCTTACAAAATTAAAATTCTTGATGAGACATTAAAACCAAATGTAGTCTCTAAAATTCAGTCTGTAATGTGACATGTTCAGGCATTCAGGTGTACATGTATGAATCAGGCTTCTATCTGTAGAAAAGCCTGGATTTGGTACAGTAATTGTAATGCAAATAATTCATCCAATTTCTTCAGAAATCCCTTGAGATGTCAGTACATTAGCCTCTCAATGATACAGTCATTTCCGTAACCTTATAAAGCTTCATCTGAACACAAGTTATGTTCGTGACCTGATTTGGAGGTCATTCAATGACTGTACTCTGAGGTACTTAGAAACGTGCCTTTAATTTCCAGTTTAAATTTACTCAGGACTGTTGGATATTAGGCATTTATGAATTTATGAAAATTCATTTATGAAAAGGCATGAATTTCCTTTTCCCTTAACAATTTATATCTCTCTCCCCCCTCAAAAGTTACCCCTTCTCAAATGTTCCTATAGAGAGGCATTATATTGCTTCTCAAGCTTTGGCTAAGGCAAGCAAGACAAGTTTAAAATAGGTATTTCATTACTTGAATCATTTTAATATCCCTTTTTTACACCTTGTCCTATTTTATTTTACTGCTCTTGAACAGAGCAGCGTACACAGAATTTCAAACGAAGATTTAGCTGCACATTGTAAAACAGTATTAATGATTTCCACTTCCCTGTCTCTGTTAAAATAGCTTACTAGTACATGCTAGAGTTGCAGTAGCCTTTTTCACAGCTGCTTTATTTTGATAATTTAAGTCTTGATTTCAGACAGTACTTGCAGGTGTTTTTTCCCTTACATTAGCTACCTTCAACTCAGAAGTCCTTTATAATTTGTGTCTAAAACTGTAACTTTGCACTCTGTGCTGTTAATATGTAACTCCTTTTCTAACACCATAGTTTACAAAGTCATCTGATTTTCTGTGAGTGTCTTTCAAATTAATTTCATCTTCAGTTTACATGAGCACACAGACAGACCTTTACATGCATTGTAAATTTATTATATTGTTACATGCATTGTTATTTTGTTATTATATAACTGATTTAAAGTGGGCTTGAGAAAATCATAGCTAATTCTTACTTCCTTTTTTTCTTTTCCCTCTATTATTTCTCCAAGGAGATATAAGGAACCATTGATGCCTACTCTCATTCTTTCTTCTTAGTATGTATTTTTTCTTAAGGGTAGTGTTTTGGAAATCTTCCTTGCCATTAGTAAGAAATGCTGTAGACTATGAGCTATGAAATGACTGACACCTTTGTATGGTGTTATGCTTTATTCTGTTTAGTGCACATTTTGAAAGGAACCTATTGGCTTTTTGCCTTAGCATTCATTCTGAGTCAGTTTTGCTATTTTTACTTCACACTAGGTAAACCAGGAGTAACTAGCAAGCAGCTTCATGGAGAATGCTGCACAAATGCCTAGCTATAGCGTTCTACACAAAACCAAAAGTGACTTCTCAGTGTTGCTTTTTTAAATATTTTTTTCAATTACATGTGTCTTCATTTTCTTTTAGTAGTACAACTAATTATAATATCAATACAGTAATACTTTGTAATTTTCTGTTCTTAATGTATTCCTTCAGATATCAATGAATGTGCCTTCCAGAACATATGTGTATTTGGTACCTGTAATAATCTACCAGGAATGTTTCATTGTATCTGTGATGATGGCTATGAACTAGACCGAACTGGGGGAAACTGTACAGGTATATTTCTTCTGTTCTGAAATATGTCAAGAATAACTTTTTTTTTTAATAACACCAAAGGTATTTAAAGATGAGTTAAAAAAACACGCATTGTACTCTCTTACAATGATAAGAGTGTATTTTTCCCCACTAAACAAGCAATGTGTAGAATTGTGTTCTTCGGAGTGCATTTAAGAATGGAACAAAAAGAATGGCTTCTTAAATATACAGCCGTAAAAAGGTTATTCCTAAATGTTTGATGAATTATTAGTAGGGAGGTTTGTTCAATTTCAGCCAAAATTCACTAGCATTTGAAATTTTCTTGCCCACTTTGTCTAAAAAAGTAAAATCATTCTTCTGTTCTGTCCAGTGAGTAGATTTATAAATGTAACCTTCCTATTTTAGATATTGATGAATGTGCCGATCCCATTAATTGTGTTAATGGTCTTTGTGTAAATACTCCTGGAAGGTATGAGTGTAATTGCCCTTCGGACTTCCAGCTGAATCCTACTGGAGTGGGTTGTGTAGGTAAGTAAAAACTACTTGAAGTATTACAGCCATGGTGACTGTTTTGATGCAAATGAAGGTTGCAAGATAGAAAAATTATACCCCACATGCTGCTTATCCTGTTACATAGTTTTCCAGAGATGGAGTTAAATTATTTTAACTGATTAATGGGTTTTATAGTTTCTTTAAAAGACACCTTTTCAAAATTTGTCAAAACACATATTATCTGCATTTCTCTCATAACAGTCAATAATTTTCATTTAAAACCTGAATTTTTTATTCCTAGATGTGTCTTCGGGCTGATTTATGTGTTTAGCTTAAGTCTAAAGTGGAATTCAAACTGGTGGTGGCACCCATTTGGCTGGAAATACAAAGTAAAAGACATGTTTCACTGTAGGTTACATAATTTTCCTCTCATGCAAATTTAATGTGAATTTTCATTATTTTTCCCCCCTACTATATGACACAGGACGTTTATGTATGATCAGCCCTTCAAACGCTGAATTATGACCAAAGAACTTAAGTGATCTGACTGAAGATGCTTATGAGAATGACTTATGCTACTGCTAGCTGACTTGCATTTCATTAAAAAATGGAAGTTTGAGTTGGCACTCTACTTTGGGACCAGTTGTCACAGTGACGTTTTTGGCAGGGGTCCCATGTTTCCTCAAGGAAGACTCCACACTGGAAGGGAACCTGCTTAAGGATATATGTAGAAACCCTAGGCTCCCAAATGAGAGAGCAAGCCCCCTCTCTTTCAGAAAAAAATGTTGACTAAGAAAGTGGTAGAAAACCTATCTGACCCTTACTTCTGTCCTGAAGAAATACTGCTAGGGCATTTTTAGTTTCTCAATGACAGATTGTACAGAAAAAAGACTGCCAAGACTTAGTCCCCTGAGCAAACATGGGGGTTTGGGTTGTGTGGTTGTGTGTTGGGTTTTTTTCAAGTTCAGCTTTACTCAGTGGCAGACCTGGAATCCATTTACCTATCTGCGGGAGTAGCTGCAAGCCTCGGATGTACACTTACTATCTCTATCCAGGCTGATTCTTTGACACGGTGCAACAAACACTCAGTGAACATTCAGCTTTTGGTTTTGACAGAGGCAAGCAAGGTCTCTGCTTCCCATGAAATACCATCAAAGTAAGATAATAGAAATAAACCCCTAATCCGTGAATGAAATGACACTTTAGTGTGTGTGTTTTTTAGAAGCCCTTGGAGAGCTGGGGCACCATGTGCAACTAAAAACATATTAGTTATACTATTTTATATGAGTACAGACGTTGTTAGGTTTTGACCTTGTTTTATTTCACCAGCAATTCTTATTTGTAATATTTCCAGAGTGTTAAATGATTTTGCATGAGAGGTAGAACAGAGAGAATTGTCATTCCAGTGCAGATAGGCTGGTACTGGTTCTAGGTTTGGTTTGCTTTGGGTATGTCTGCTTTACTGATTTACACAGTCCAAAGAGAGAAGAACTGAATTTTTGTTTGCTTATGCTCCTTTACAGTCTCAGGACTGCAATTCCATGTTGAAACTTCACTTGCAATAATGTTTGTGTCACAGACACATGGTAAAACATTACCCAGTTTTCACTCCAAGCTTGTAGTTATTTGCAAAACAAACAAGCAAACAAACAAAAAACCCAGAGAGGCTAGTAGGAAAACCAAAAAAAGTAAATAAATAAATTGCTTCTTGCTTCTGAAATGCACAAGATGAGCTGAAAAATGTTGCAGAAACTTCTTATCAAAGGACAGCAGCTTCTGTTCTCTTCAGTAGCACTCCCTCTTACATGCTTGAGCAAAAAAGGCAGAGGATTTTGCATTCCAGTTCCTTTCAGAAGAAATAGAAATATTATCCTTGGCAAAGGGGAAAATGGTGCTGTGTCAAGACAGTTCATGTGAGGAGTAAACCGAAACCTAAAACTCTTGATGGACTTGGTATAGATGCTTTGCTAGAGAATTTCAGGCTCTGCCTTTGTTCCAAGGTCTATCATCTCCTATTGTTCTTAATGGGCCTGAGGTCTTCGGCTGAAGGTCTTCCAAAATGGTCACTGTTTTTCACTTTTCCGATGAAGAATGAAGCCAGATCTCTTCTTGACTTCTCTTAAAAAGGCCTGTGTCTGGTGCTATCACAAATGGAGAGAAGCATTCAGTTCCTCTGAGAACAGGAGGTAGGTATTCACACAGTAACCACATTTGGGTTGCTTCACCTCAATTCCACAAGAGCAGGATGTGCTCTTTTTAAGAAGGCAGTTCATTTTACTTCTAACACTGTCTTAAAAAACCCCTTCACTCTGACATACGATGTTTGGTGATGTCAGGTAAATCTTGCCTCTAGGGAGACAGATACCCTGCTTGAAGTTTCTTCTCTTTCCGTCAGAGGCTCAGAGGTACAGAATACATATGCCTCTGCCACTCAGTTCTTAACTGAGTATCTGAGCTTTACAGCAGTGTGCATTTATAGTGAGATACTGAAATTGGTCGTAGAATACGTGGGGCCAAAGAAGGCGCTTCTTCTTCACAATCTCTGGTACAGTATGCTTTTAAAAACCATGCAGAGTTACCCAAACTTGTCTATTAATGCTTGAATTGGAATAAATTTAAATCTTTTTGAAAGCTTGAGGTTTTTCTCTTGGTTGATGTTAAGAAACTTTACAAAAAAAAAAAATCCAGTATGAAAATTAATGTGAAGTTGTGGTTTTGTACCATATGTATTTAACTAACTTGAGGATCTTAAGAACAAATAGTACCTAGCAATTGAGAAAGTTGCCTTCAGATTTTTTTCATAGATATGTTCCAAACCTCAGGGTCATTTAAAAGTCCATGTCATGTCAAGACATCTATTAAACTCTGAAAATTTTGAAAGGATGAACTACCTACATTTATAGTACTGTGTTCATTTTACTCCATGTAAATTTCTAAGGCTGCAGCATCTGGCTCTTGCTGTAGGCAGTAAAATAAAAATGTGATATTTCTTGGTAAAATACACATTTGGGAAATAATTGAAAAATTCATTTGTAAGTTTCTTAGTCATACCATTAACAGAAGTACTAAAAATGCAAAAAGATACTGTGGCCTTTATACAGTGAATTACTTTAAAAAAAAAGAAGTGTGTTTCTGTGCTTCTTTTGAGGTAAACTCAGTAATAGCAAGTTAATTCACAGAAATGGTCTTTAGAATCATAACACTACTCTTGAGGAAATTAATGTTCATCTTATTTGGCTGTAATAAGAAATAGTCTGATAATTGACTGTCCTCTCATTCCTTATATTTCTGAGTTACTGCTAGTTATTTTCCATTTATAAAGAACAAGTAGACAATATATGCAGCAGTAAGAAAACTCATAACTCTACTTCTCTTAGATTCCTTGCTCATTCTACTGATGCCAGCAGCTGTCTAAATCATTATGTTAGAGTTTGATTGCACAAATAACTAATTTTCCTCAAACCTATAGTGCACGTTTGTATCATGTCAATGTTGATTTTTGGAGAATTTCTTTGCCAGTGGATGCATTCTTCCAGTTATGTGACTTTGTTCTGTAATTCCACAGAAAAATATGTAAATTCTTATAATTCCAGAAGAAAGAGCCTTAGGCAAGTCACAATCAGAATATGAAGAAATATGTACAGCAAACTCCAGCAAGGTTTCTGAAGTTTCCTGGGATGAAAGACTGGGAATAGTGTATGTGCTACATTAGAGTATGGTGTGACTTTGGAAGACATGCAAACATTTTAAACTTGCCTCTGGGTATTTAGGAAGCTGAAGCTACCCATTTTCCATGCTGTTTCTCACAACATCAGTAACTGTCAGTGTTCCTGAGTGTTTTGAGCTTGCCGGTGACTTTAAAAGCACGATGTTATCTGAATTTCTGGTCCTAGATGTGAAATGTTAGAATGATTTCCTGCTGTTCCTTTGTCCTGATTATTGTGTGGAGCTGTAGTCATATGTGTTTTATTTGTAGATAATCGTGTTGGCAATTGCTACCTTAAGTATGGACCACGAGGGGATGGCAGCCTATCCTGCAACACTGAAATTGGGGTTGGAGTCAGTCGTTCCTCATGCTGCTGCTCCCTGGGAAAAGCTTGGGGAAACCCCTGTGAGACATGTCCCCCCGTAAACAGCAGTAAGGAAATACTCTCTTACTCTGCCCCATAGAAGATGCTTAGAAGGATCAGAAAAAATATTTGAAATTTTTCATTGTATTACTGTAAATGTATACACTTACTGTGTAAGAAACTGATTTTATTTTCTTCATGAAGCAATGTTCTGGCACAGTTACAAAAGAAAATCTCCCTGCTGCTGTTAGAGGGGTGATTCAGAGGTGTGGACCTGAGTATCAGTAGACCTGACCTTTAGTCTTCTGTGACTCACTGGGTGCCTATTCTTACAGTAATAAATCAGTGGTAACTTTAGAAGGCATTTGCCACTGGACCAGGCTGATGTACTTTGTGTAGGTTTGGATATTTTATTTGCTTCTACTTTTGTTCCATTGGAAAAAAAAAAATAGTAGTTGCAAATATCCTGACTTAAGAATGGAATGGATTGCATGCATCTCGTAGGAATTTTTACTCAGCAGCTCCATGTTGGTAGGGAAATAAAAATAATAATGTTTAGAACTAAAATCATGGCTTTAATTTGGAGAGCTGCAGTAGTTGTCCGAGAAGAGTGTTGGTAACTGTTGGGTAACTATTTCTGTCACTTTTGATTACTTTCAAAACTGATACCTGGTGATAACTGTCAATTTTTTAGAGCTTTGAAGTTCTTTGAGTGAATAATGCAACAGAAATGTCAACCATGTTGTCCTTAACAGTCTCATAATAGTATTAATTCAAATTTTAACTGTATTGATGTTTCGATTTAAATAACTAGTGAAAACAGAAAATATGTGCCTTTATAAAGGCACAGTACAGAGAAAACAACATTGTGCCTGCCTTAAGAGATTCTTAAGTTCCTGGTAATGTTTTAAGCAGAACTCTTAATCTTACCTTGCTTTTCTGCTAATCTAATGCACTAGCTTTATTTACTGTGAAGAGGTCAAGAAAAGTAGAAAACCAACGAGCCTAGGGAAGACACTCATTAAATACACAAATGGAATTTTATCTTTCTGTTTGTTAGCATTTTAATCTTCATATGACTGACGCTATCTTTCTTGTAATACTTTAGCGGAATATAATACTCTCTGTCCAGGCGGAGAAGGATTCAGACCAAATCCCGTTACTATTATTTTAGAAGGTGAGTTTTTCATTAATGACTGTGATGGCTGGAATTAAAAAAAGTGTCATCTTTGGAGCAATGCATACTGGAACTGTATTTTGCAGAAAGCACTACATTTAGTGCAGAGCGAAACCCTCTGCTAATATGAATTGGACAACAACATGATGAAAAGACATACTGTAAAAGAATATTGAAGAAGTCCAACAATATTTCAGTAGGAAAATAAGCTGATGACTGAGACATACCTTCTGTGTGTCTCTTTACTTAAACTGGTCTTTCAAGTTGGCCTGTGAAGGATAAGTCATTTGTGAAAATTACAGCTTATCAGTGGAAGGTATAAGTTTCAGGAAATACTCATTCGGCAAAGAATCTCTGGTTCCAGTGAGCGTGCAGGAATGAGAAATTTTAGATGCCAAATTCTGTAAACAGTAATGGAAGTTGAGCTCCATCAGCTCATCAGGCTGAAACTTGAAGAGCTATTTGAATGGAAGAGAATGAGCATCTCATCCATTCTTTCATGAAGTGCAATTTAGGAAAAAAAAAAAAAAAAAGAAGAAAAATTCCACATCACAGTTAAAAGTTACTAGCTGGTAAAATTTAAAGGGAGTACTTAAAGTTGTTGGTTTTTTTCATTCTGGAATGAAAATGTGGTGAGTTTTGTTCTCTGTTTTCAGACATTGATGAATGTCAGGAACTGCCAGGTCTCTGCCAAGGTGGAAATTGCATCAATGCTTTTGGCAGCTTCCAGTGTGAATGTCCAAAAGGCTACTACCTCAGTGAAGAGACAAGAATCTGTGAAGGCTGGTTCCCTTGAAACATCTTCCTCTATCACAGTATTGTAAAAACCAATTTTTTTAGGCTTAAATCCGTAAGTGGATATGCTACCCACACTCTTACCCAAAATCTTCAGAAGCATTATATTTGGAACAAGTGTTAAGATTAATATAAAGCTTTACATGCAACACTTGAATATGCTAATGTTTATTTCTCTGTGATAGATCTCAGCTATATGTATTAAGTAAACTTGGTGGTTATTCATGATTTCTAGCTTCTCACTTCACCACCTTGTATCTCCTGCTAGTTTCACTGGGGTCCCTGTATTCTAAGTGAGAAAAGCTGCCCTCTTCACAGTATTTGAGAGCGGTAGTTTAATTTATACAATGATGTGAAGTAAATTTAATACTGGGTTTCCATTTGTGTTTGTGATTGCTCCTAAGTGTTAGAACCAAATATTGTAAATAGACCCAATTAGTACATCTTTCATGGTTTCTTCTGGTTGAGTGCTGTAAATCAGCTTCCCCTTCTTCATTCACTTTGTGAAAAAAAAAAATAAAAAAGATAAATAGTCTTCTTTCATAACAGAGACACTGAATCCTGGGGCTTTGCTAAGCTCAGGTGAAGAAAAGTGACCAAACTGGATTTGAAATTACAATTGTATAGGGGGAAAAAATAAATCTTACCCCAAATACCTTAAACAAGAATACCCAAGGTCAGGGCAGCAAGACTGTGTGATTATTCAGCTAGCTTGCTTGCTAGTTTCTAAATAGGGTACTCATGAGGTCACTTGTCAGTGGGGTAGTGAACACATTAATAGATTAACTGAAAAGTGACAGTAACATCCTTGTGAAAAGAGGGCGTCAATAGCTATCTGGAGCTAAGGAGCTAGTGGGGAACCAGGTGTGCAGTTTCAGAGGTAAATTCAGCAATTTGGAATTTATTTAGGGTTTTCTCTTTCACTTCACTTGTGCTTTTGCACTTACTAGAGTTAACAGTACTGCTTTTCAGCAGCTTGTTACAATAGCTTCTTAACCCAAATCTGAGCTGTACTTTCCAAGCTAGCCTTTAAATGAAACATTTTTGTTACCTTAGCATGGTTTATTATGGTTATATTTCTCAGAAACATTTGCTAGGACTTGGTCGTCTTTTTCCCTTGGTAATTGTAATGGTTTTGCTTGATCTCTAGATATTGATGAGTGTGTTGCACACCCTGGTGTCTGTGGTCCTGGTACCTGCTACAATACCTTGGGGAACTACACCTGCATTTGCCCACCAGAATATATGCAGGTGAACGGAGGACATAATTGCATGGGTATGTCATCCTTATTACAAATGCCTGAATATCATGTCAGACTAGTTTGAGCCCAGACTCTTAAAATTTCCTTTTAGATGAGGACAGTTCTGAAGTCTTGTATTGCTTTTTCCTACCTTTAACTCCCAGTTATGTCATGTAGCTGGGAAGGAGATCCCAATGTTTGATGTGCAGTGTTCCTTAATGGAACTCAGAAATCTTTTTTGGTTTCACTAGTCATTTTCAAATGGTAGGGTTTACTATATAAATGGATCTGACGAGCATCTACAGTGTGTTTCTGATTTTTTGGAAATTTTCCTTTTACCCTTTTGAATCTTTGAATGAAAACTTAAAATATCTCAAATTTCAAGTAAGTCTAAAACAAAGACTGTAGATTACTTCAACCTGTAAATTACTATTAAATGCATCCATGCATATGTTTGGGTTGCATTCAGAAACCAAAGTTAGTGAACCACTGTCTAGGTTGGTAGGGCATTGATATTTACTTAAGTTAGTTTGTTGGTTACGTCAAAAGTGATACTTTTCTCACATGTAGACATGAGGAAAAGCTTTTGCTACAGAAGCTATAATGGAACCTCCTGTGAGAATGAGCTGCCCTTCAATGTGACCAAAAGGATGTGTTGCTGCACATACAATGTTGGGAAAGCCTGGAACAAACCTTGTGAACCATGTCCAAACCCAGGAACAGGTAAAGCCTCCTATAATCATCCCATTTTGTTCCTTTCTTTGCTTATTTGCTCCTTTGACCTATTGGCTAAAGCTAACATTTTAGTCACAAAAAATCTTTGCTGTACTTCTAAAGCAGAGTGACAATAACCTGCCATCCTGCCACTGGCTGGAGTAAGTCTTGGTGTGCTAAACAAAAATAGGTATTTCTTCCACACTTTTAAGAGGAAGGAGTATCACTCCACATTGAGTGGAAAGATACAGCTTAAATTTTTTGAATCATTCCCCCTAGATGAAAAACAAAATTCAGAAAGAACATGCATATTTTCCCTCTCAGCTGCCCCTGAAGGCAAAGGAAAGGGAACAAACTACTGTCAGGTGTCACTGAGATGAATAAAAAGGTCTCAAAAGTACAGACTGACTTTCTCATCAGCAACAGGAGTATGTCAGTGCTGTAGATAAAAGGATATTTGTAATACAGCTATCAGTAGGTAGATGTAATTATTTAGACCTGTTTTTTGGTGATGGGGCGCTATAAAATGAGAACTTCGTGGCTGTTTTATTCTTTCTTTCTAGCAAACATCAAAGCTTTAATAGGTCTTGTATGGACATAGAATTACTTTCAGTTATTTACATTTATGTCAAGAATCTACGTTTGTGTAGGTAAGACACATGAGGATGTTGTACTAAACATAAGCAAGTTTTCTGAATGTGTGATTACAGAACTCCTATCTCTGAAGTTGTCACTTTGAGGTTGCTAGAAAAGCGGTCATCAGACAATAATACTGGGGTCCAAGATTCTGGCTGACAAGAGGTGCCTGGCCTGTCTTCCAGGATAATTAATTTAGTCTAGTATAATTTAGTTACTGGATAGTTGGGGATACATTTATCCTGGCAGTCCTAATCTGTCAGATGAAAAAGATTGGGTTTGTATTACTAAGTGTATTTGCTTTCTATATTTTTCATTTGTGAATGGAGTATGACCTCTCAGCTGCTTTTATATTTTCTCTGTTGAAGGTGAAAAATTTGCAAAAACTCAATAAGCAGGCTATTGTAAAAAGAAGTAAGAATTCCCTCCTATAGAAGGTGGTGAAAATAATAGGTTAGTCTTTCAGTTAGTCTTTATGGAGTTCGCCGCCTAGAACAAAACACCCTTGAAAGCTCAACTCAGAAAATAATTGGTGGTAGAGTCGCCAATTCTGAAACCTGACAGCACCTGGCATTGACTGAAAGATTCTTACATTTGTAAATAGAGCAAAGGTGCTGTATAAAAATAAAATTCCAGATACCTGGTTAGTACAAATGAAATTTATACAGTGTGAATTGAAGTTACAAGGTACAAATCTTATTGTTGAATTGTCTTTGCCCCAAGTTTACTGCCATTAAACCCATACCTCTGGTGCTGCATCATTTGTGTTGTTAGTGTAAAGAATGTATTACTTTCATTCCAAGTGGTTTAACCTGGTGACATAAGGGAAGCAGCACATAATTAGGAAAGATTTAACTCCACAAGCAGTAAAGAGGAGGAAAATGAAACTGAAAATTAAAAAACAGCTTTTTCCTTTTCTTGCTTGAATAGGAGGAGGAAGAATAAAGGAATGTTTCTAGCAGTCAGGAATGGGAGATGGAAATAAGCTTGAGAGAGGAAATATATGTTTGCTATTGCAAAAGAACTCATAAAGTTCTTTCCCAGGGTCATTTATCTCAGTGCCATAAAATTGTCATCATGATGACAACACGATGAGAAAGATTCAGCAAAGTACTAGCAGGGATTCATGCAATTAATATTCTTGGATGGAAGAAAGAATTCCTTTTTTAAATTGGTATGACTGAAGTTCTCAAAAACTTCTGCGGCTTTTAAAGTTTCGTTAAGACAGTTCCACTTTGTCTGCTAGCAGTTACGGGGTTAAAATATTTCCCAAAATATTTCAGTATTGCCTTGTTAGCTCTTCTAAATGCCTTTACTGTATTTGCAGACATGGTTGAACCTTTTTCACCATGAGAAGAGATTGCATGAGGGATCAAACAGAAATTCCAAATGTAAATGGTTGAATAGCTGCACTTATGTGATATAATCAGTGGTTCTGAAATCTGGGAGGGGGCTACACATCAGAGACAGGGGTTATGATACACTGACCTTAACCAGTTTGCTAGACTGAGCACAGTAGCTCATTAAGAGCATTATTCTGCTCTGATGAGAATTGTATTGTTCCTCTAAATGAACTTCACGTGCCAATGCATTTGCTTTTTTTTCCCCCTTATGAACAGAGTTCTTTCTTTCTTTTCATATATTTATGCTTAGCAATCAATCTCTGGTAACTTTAGGCAGTAATTACTATCTTGGTGTTACTCATTATGTAGATCGTAACCATTACCATACACTTTAATCAGAAATAATCATTCTTTCTTGGTTGCTTTTTTATCCAAAGAAATGTAAAAAGCTGCTTCACTGCTAGGAAGTATTCAAGTATTCACAGAATTCTCTCATGGTTTGGTCATTTCAGGAGTGGTTGACCTCAGAGAGTTTTTTTCTTCTTACGTGATAGATCTTTTTTTCCTAAAAAATAATATAGTGATAAGTACATGGGGGGTTGAAATATTTTTTAAGTTATTGAGGCAAAGTTGAGCTTTCAGAAAGTAAACTTCTGGCATTTTTGCATATGGATAATTTGTCACTGAGTACAAATGCATTATCATACAGTCCTTACCTACTTATGTGCTCTTTTCCTACATAGTACAAACAAAAAAATTCAGAAAAACGCTATTAAATGGAATGCATGCAATATGTAGGTAGCACAACACATAATGAAAGAAGGACTGCAACCCTCAGAGCCTCTTCTTCATTCTCCCAGACCTGATGTGTTAGGCTCTACCATAGGAGTAGGTTATCATCACCCTTGGATAGGGTTGTGAACACACAGCCGTCTTTTTTTTTAGTATGCGTGTTTCACAGGTTTACTGACTGCAGTAAATAGCATAAAGCTTCTTGTAGAAAAGAACTGTTTTCTGAGCTTCAAATCTTACACGTTAATATAAAAGAGCAGAAAATTGCTAGATGGTGAAACACTGTGGCAGAGATCTCTATGGCCCAGTATCCTGTACTACAAGAATAACCTTAGTAGGCATTAAGCCTACTGTCCTGAAATATAGGACAGAAGAAGAAAATGCTGAAGTTCAAGTATACTGGATCCTGCTTTGCTTATACAGGAAACAACAAAGAATGTTTGAATGTGAGAAAAGTGCATCACCAGATCTGATTCTGAGCAATCATCAACTACATTTGCTGAAGTTTTAATAAGTAAGAATATTTTGTGTAAGGAAGACAAGAATGATTCAAGTTATAAACCCTTTGGTTAAACTTCACAAAGTTTTAAGTTTCTGAAGAGTTGCCATTAAAGTGTAGACGATCAAGAAACTCAAGATACAGTCAGTAGAGAAATAAACTGTCACTGCTTTAGATGAAAGATCATTACAGGAAAACAGGAGGATCTCCTTTCTCTTTTTCTGGAGATAGAAGAGATGCCTAATAACTTGTGTGCATTTCAGGTTTAAAGGAGAGTTTAAGGAAGACTCCATACACTTCCTATTCTTGGATAGATAGATAGGCTTTCTGTAGAAGAAACAGTGGAACAAGTACTCACAGAAGTCTCCAGATATTACACTTCCAGAACCCGTTTGAATTTTATGCCAGTGGGACATTTTTGTGAATTCTATCCATGTTCTTTCGAACACTATTTTACCTTGGCTTAATGACCTGAATGTACAATTATCTACTGCATGCTTTGGAATTTTGCCTTAGCAATAGTTTGGAAACTTTAATATTGAAAGACACATATTATTTTTCTGGAGAATTTGAATGCTGATATTATCTAAAAAGATGCTGAATAGCAGCTGCATGGTTATTATTTTGAAACACACTTAAAGCAAACTGTTCATTCAAACTGGTTGCGTCTTCACATTGGAATTGCTTTGCTTCCCTCAAACAAGTAGGCTTTCAGTACACAGTTCTACTCATGATCAGTATTTTACACATTTGGCATAGTTATAGTTGTAGGCCAGTAATTTTCCATATTTCTACCTAGATCAAAGTTTATTAATGTACTATAAATGTGTAAAACTTTTTTTTCTGGAAAGCACTGTTTTGCCAGTAAAATCCAATGCCAGCATAGGTGCTTTATAAGAAATACTTTATTAAAGAAGTAATTATTTCTTACATCCTGCAATAACCAATAGATTCCATGCTAGAAGTTTTTCTCCATATGTTGCAAATCCACTCAACTTCATACACCTTGCCTGGAAAACCATGGGTTCACTTATTTTATACTTTATACTGTGTATTTCCCATCCTGAAGATGCTCTGGAAAGGAGGATAAAAAAATGAGCATACTAAACCAATACTGGGTTTTGGAGCAATTTTTTCTAAAGTGGAGTGTCCATTCTACTTTACAGTTTAGTGGAACTAAGGTGCAGTAATCTCTGCAGGAAAAAAACAAACAAACAAAACAAACAAACAAAAAAAAAAAAACACCCCAGAGATAGATACTATATGAAAGAAAGCTAGGTCCTGGTAAAGTACCTCTATTTTTCCTATCTGAAACTGTTGCTGCAGATTCTCCGTACAGATGTCTAGAAAGCAGGAAAAAATCTGAGAAGGTAAGTAAAGGAGTTCTGTTTAAAACAAAAACTGAAGTGCTGTTTTCTCAAATCAGACATTAATTCATGTGCAAAGGTCTGCAAAGATTTGAGGAAACAAAGTATGAATTAGTTTCAATTTGCATTCATTTATTGGCAGTGTGAATTTTCAATATAATTTGTACAGGACAAAGTGGCTCTTCTAAGTAGATTTGGCTTGTATTGGCTCTTGGAAGGCATAGAAGACTACAAGTAATTCCTGGGAGATTTATAAATACTCACTATAAATGCATTGTTCTCTGTGTTGCTCTAGGTGAATTCAAGAACATATGTGGGAATATTCCTGGCTTCACTTTTGACATTCATACTGGAAAAGCTGTTGGTAAGTTTCACTAAACTTATTTTAACTAAAAATTGTTTTGCATAAGATTGTTGCAGCTGCATAATGGCACCAAAATGAACATTTCATATAATAAAATTTTAATTTAATTGTGGAATTACAATGGTGATTTAAATTGTGAGACCAATTTTTTGGTAATTTGTTTCTGATTTTTTTTCTTGTATTTCTACATTTTGTTACAATCTTTTGCTCACTCACCACCCTAGTTCGTGGAGCTCATGGTTTTGAGTTTTAATTGGTAACGTAAAAGATTTTGGTTTCAAAAATGTTGCGTGACTTGTGCACACATTTGTAACAGTTCTGCATCTTGACTAATATTTAGTGTTACTCTGTTTTGAATCACTTCCTGATCTTCACATGGTTTATTTTTCTCTCATAATGGGCGTATATTTAGCTTTATATTCCATACAAAATTTCTGTAGATTAGATGGAACTTCTCAACTCAGTTTTAAGTGCAGTGAAATTGAGAATCCAAGCAGTACATAAAGCCGTGAAGTACTGTACATTGACTAGCTCATCTCACTTTCAGACATTGATGAATGTAAGGAAATCCCAGGAATCTGTGCAAATGGTGTTTGCATCAATCAGATCGGCAGCTTCCGCTGTGAATGCCCCACTGGATTTAGCTACAATGACCTGCTCTTGGTCTGTGAAGGTGATTTGAAATTATGTTGTTTTCTACTTAGCCCCCATAAGCATGCTTATCTTGAAGGGAAGGGGAACATTTTATTCACGTTTTTTCCAAAATCTAAGAGACAGACTGTGAGCTTTTTTGTTCAGCTCAAGTCTATAATTGTGATGTGTTTGTCTTTAATACATTTAATAAGATTTATAATAGTTTTGTGTTTAGCAATTAATTGAGTCCTACGTAGGAAGTAAATGTTTTTATTTAATTTTATTTTAGGGAAGAAAATTAATTCTTGTTCTTAAAACTTCTCAAAGAAAAGTTTCCTTGATTTTTTTCCATCTTCTGTCCATCTACTGTTTTATAGGTAGAGACATTCTTTGAAGATAACAGTGAAATTTTGTGTGTCCTAAGGTCGATAGGAGTTTTGTCATTGGTATTCAAGGATCTTGTGCTGATGCGTGTACCTTAAAAGCTAACAAACTGGGCCACTTATTATTCCAGTTCAAAAGCAAAGAGGGAAACTTTTTAATACAAAACCTAATTTCTTTAGACAGACATTTAAAATTGCAAACCTGCTTCAATGTCTAGTAAGTTGGATTTGTAGGATCCTCCTTCATCCAAAAAGTGTATCATGGATGAAATTGTATTGCTTTTGCTTTTCATTTACAACTGAGGCTGAAGGTCAGAATACTCACTCTTTGTTGAGGACATTTTTCACAAATCATACAATACAGTCTAAATTCTAGGCAAGGTAACTATCTTGTGGTTTCTGGTGTCTGAACTGTGACTCTTGGTATTTCAGATATTGATGAGTGCAGCAATGGAGACAATCTCTGTCAGAGAAATGCAGACTGTATCAACAGTCCTGGTAGTTACCGCTGTGAATGTGCTGCTGGTTTTAAACTTTCACCCAATGGTGCCTGTGTTGGTAAGAAATCAGTTGACTTTTGTCATCTATTTGAGCTGTACCTAATCAATGCTACATGCATGATTCTCTCGAAGGGTAAAAGTGTAATTTATTTTCTATTACCTTGTGTATTCTGCTGTTTTATGTAACAGTTTTTACTCTATAGCCCCATTTCTCTGTAGAAGGGAAGAAAAGCCAGAATAAAATTTTTAAAAGAACATTCTTGATGTATCAAGGAAATCCTAACAGTAGTTTTGACCTTGAGGTGTATAGGCAACAAGTTCCTATAAAATGAAGTTTTGTTATGATGCAGGTTTAGTTATGGATAATTTTGAGTCTGGTTTTAATAATAACAGATTATAAAAACATGTTTGTGTAAAATGAATGAATAATAAAAGTCAATAATGTGTACCATCTGTTTTGTATTTTTGTTACAGATCGCAATGAATGTCTGGAAATTCCTAATGCTTGCAGTCATGGTTTATGTGTGGACACGCAAGGAAGTTACCAGTGCATATGTCACAATGGTTTTAAGGCATCCCAAGACCAGACTATGTGCATGGGTATGGAAAGGCCATGCTTTTGTCTTTGGGTTGGTTTTTTTGGGTTTTTTTTTTTCAAATGAGAAAATGAGTAAATTTTTGAGGGGATCATAGTAACATTTGAAGACTGATTTATATGGTTTTGGATTTTTCTGAATAAAGTATGTGAATTTGTCCTTGGAGTGAATATATTAGGTTAAGGAAAAAAAAATATGTCATTCTTAGAGATAGATCTATGTTACTAAAGAATATATTAACTCAGTTTTCACAAAAATATATCATAGTGGTTTGTATGACAGAGAAGTTTATATCACAGGAGATATCACAGAATGATAGAGTTTGGAGATTTAAAAAAAGACTTTTAAATTATTTAGAAATGCATTGAGTTCATGTTTCATTTAAAGAACAGTATCCCACATTTAATGTAACTGAAATCTATACTCATTTTGTATTAAAACAGTGACATACTGGAGCTGATATAAGAAGATTACAAAATAAGAGTGTTTTTCTTGTTCTTTTATTATTTTGTAATCAGTTCTACAGGGTTTGGGTTTAATTGTTTTTTTTTAATGATGCGTGTACATGAGAAAATATGTTAACAATGCAAAATTCTGAGTAACTCAATTCTAAAACTAATTCTGAAAATTTCATAGTATGAAATACAAATCTAGACAAGTTATAGAAAATGTGACAGATGAAAGGAGAGGCTGAGGTTTAGAATATTGTCACTGTGCACAGATAACCCATTAACACATACCTGCAAGACTCAGTTCCGCCATACAGTTTTGTTTCTCTTTGCAGATGTTGATGAATGCGAACGCCATCCATGTGGAAATGGAACTTGTAAAAACACGGTTGGATCATATAACTGCCTGTGTTATCCAGGATTTGAATTAACTCATAATAATGATTGTATGGGTAGGTCCTATAATGCAAACTTTATTTTCATTGCTAATGGCTTGATATGGCAAGGAGGATAGTATATAGTTAAAACTTGAAGGAAGGACAGGTCAGAGTGCTATGAAGGTGAATTGGGTGGAGTAACTGATACAGTTAAAAGCCCTAAAGGTTAATTATTGCTATCATTTTTTTAAAGTAATTAAAAATATTTTTTACCGATCAGCTTGAGATAACATAGACCTTAATAATTCACTGACATTTTAATGCAGCCCTCATCTCCATTAGATTTCCTGGATACTTACAGTATACATCCTTGACTTCTGGCAGAGTCTGAAGGCACCACTTGCAATAAGCATATATTATGTCACACCACCAGTGTTGTCTTAAGAATTTAAAATAATTTATTTATTTCACCCTATTACTTGACACTTGCACACAATGTGAAAGAGAAAGCAGACCAGGAGCGAGTAAGCCAGTACAACTAATCTACCAAATCTGCTCTCCTAAGATGAACTCTGCTTAATCAGAGTTTATACAGGCATTGCTGTTTCTTATTCCCTAAAACACCAGACTTGAGAATATCTGGTGGTTTTGGACAATTTAAATTCCTGGATACTTGTGATAAAGCAACTAAAATCTTCCTGGACTGAAGAACAGGCTTGTAAATCTCTGGATATCCTCTCCCTTGAGCAGACCATGAGCCAAAGAAGAGAAAGGCTTTACATTCCTTCTTGCTACAGAAAAAAACCAGGATAGTCTAATGGTTCCTTTCTGGTTCAGGAGAGAACTAAACCATCTTAAATAAGTATTTTAAATCCTCTCCCTGTCCAGGAAAGAGACAGTTAAAACTTGTTTGAGTAAAAAGGTTCTGCTGCCAAAGAATGGCACTATTTGCTAAGGAGCTTTTTCCCTTTGCAGTGTAACTGCCAATCTGCTACCAGGAGCATCTAGTACCTCTGCTCCAGACTGTGCCTTCAAGCAGGCCCAGAAGCCTAAGCTGACTCAGAGACTTGGCCTTTTGTTAGCACTTCTCTTGACTCAGGGCTTTCTTCCAAGCTTTCCTAGTCGTTCAAGGGCAATTTAGCCCATTCCAGTATTATACTTGGAGTATTTCTGCTTGTAGAACTGTAACACAGAAGAAATGCACTATGGAATAAACTAGTAACACAGGCATGGCTGTACTCACTGAAGCGGAAGGTACATGTTTTTCAGCAGCTGGTACTTAATGCTTCTGAAGAAGACTAAAACCTCTTCAGTAAAACTGATGTTGGTCTTCATCACTCAAATTGAAGTACTGTAAAACAGCAAAGTGTAGATTGTACTTATACCATGATGCTTGTCTGATCTCCTTTCTTGACACGTTCTCATCTGCATTTTTCCTTCTGCAGTGGTCCTTTAAATCTGCATTATTAGTGAAACTCTACAAACTAATAAGCATTTTCAAACCTCATTTTCAGAACTGTTGTGAAGGAGAAAATCATCCTGTGGAAAGCAAATGACATATTCCAAAATTTGAAAATGACAGGGCAGGTTTTAGGAGGAAACTCAAGTGCATATAAATCCAGATAAAATCCAGACCACTCCATGTAACTTTTTTTTTCCTGTGTCTGGAGTTAGTATCATAAAGTCACTTGGCAGTAATTGAATGCCTCCAGATGCAGCAGCTGAGGTAATGCTGCAAGTCTGAAAATTGTAATACCCTATAAAAAGTGTTGTTTAAATAAAACATATACGTTAATGCACTTGAGTGAAAGTTACTTTCCAATAGCTGTCAGCTGTTCCCTTGTTGCTGCAAGATTTGCTCTTTCCACAGAAATATATATTGTAACTTGAGCATGTTTATAACATACTGTATATAGTATGCCCGGACTCAACTCCCACTTCTGGGATTTTAATTTGAATTTTTTTTTTCTTTACAGATACCGATGAGTGCAGCTCCTTCTTTGGTCAGGTGTGCAGAAATGGACGGTGCTTCAATGAGATTGGTTCCTTCAAATGTTTGTGTAACGAAGGATATGAACTTACTCTAGATGGCAAGAACTGCATTGGTATGTACAATACCAACTGAGATATTAAAGTACTGAATGTCAAAGTACTGATGAGCTGAAATAATCAAACTATTAGCGCCCATTTAGAGGGCAGCACCACAAGTCTGAGTATCCAAGTGTAAAAAAAACAAACTAGTGACTAATGAAAACATGGTAGAGGTAATTGAGTTTTGGAATAGTTGTTCATCAGCCAGTTCTTCAGCCATTTAAATGTCTTAGAAAATTAGAAAAGAATCCTAGTACTTTTCATTAATAAGCCTGTTTTGTTACCATAAGAATTACATGATTCTAAACCTTTCTTGATTCCATCTACTCCCCAAAGATACTAATGAGTGTGTGGCACTACCTGGTTCCTGCTCTCCTGGTACTTGTCAAAATTTGGAAGGATCATTCAGATGCATCTGTCCACCAGGATATGAAGTAAAAAGTGAAAGTTGTATTGGTAAGGCAAGTTGTAATTATTTAATTACTGCTTCTGAACAATTTAAAAATTAGAAAAAGTATCTGGTTCTAATTTGGTGGGAAGTAGTTGTACACCTTAATGTTTGTGAATGTTGCCCAGCTTAAGATCATGGTGAAAGGAAATAAGTAAGAAAAGTCTTCAGGAGGAGGTTTTAGAAATGGGAGGCAAGATATTTTGTACTGTATTGTACTCTTATTTTGTATTGACTTCTTCATTAATGCAAACTAAAATATTTACCTAAAAATTGGTATTTTATATTTAATACATTTTTTTTTTGAAAGTAACATTCACAAAACAAACCAATCTGTGTATTTGATTTATGTAATAGATATAAAAGAAAGGTAACTATTGCAATCAATGCATGAACTAAACTTCTGGTTTCAGAGGGCTGTGGAGTTTAAAAATCTTGATGAAAGTATGGAACTGATGGGAACAATTGCTTAAATTGTTTTCTTCTGACAACTGTCTTCTGATTTCATGTTATCTATAATGCCTCCCAAGTGCTGAGATACGTAGGTGGAGGAAAAGGGTGCAGCAGACCTTCCATTAGTTTGCATGTTCTTCTTTGTTCACCTAAGTTTTGTTTAAAGTTTAAATATCATTCAGGAGCTGAATGTCACACGATGAATTGATTTGGTGTGGCAGAGAATAAGGAGTAAATCCAAGTTAAAACTCCCTTTTCCAGCAGAGCGAAGCACAGAACTCCTGTGAGTTTATTGGGTGTTTAAATTAAATATGCGGGGCACCTAGCAAGGAAAATGTACTCAACTAGTTTTAGGTAGCTAACCTAGAAACCCTAGGTTTCTGCATGGTCAAAGGACAGAGTAAGCATTTGTATCCCCACTCACTATGATTATATTGAGAAACCTGGCTTTCAGCTTGAAAGATTGAAGTTAGCTGGTGTGACACCCAGACGCACAGTCATCCAGATAATTCCCAGTAATAAATGAGTGGTTTGTCCTTGTATGGACTGAAGAAAACACTGGCAAGGACATAAAGATTTGGCTATAGGCCACCTAATCTGTGTGGATTCAGGAACTGGATCACTGGAACCTTTTTGATTTTTTTGCTTTGAACAATAGGTTGTAGTTTCTAAACCCCAGAATTCTGTCCTCCTTTTATATCATGCCACCATATTCAGTTCGCCTGCCAGCTTCATGGTTTCTTTTGGCAGCTGCTGTTTCCACATTAGCAATTAACGTCTGAGATGAAATCAAATCACCTACAGTTGTAAAATCATGGATTTAAAAAGAAAGCTTTTGGTTTTCCAGGAATATCACTGTTTATGGCCATGTTAGTATAATCACAGAATCTCTTCATGTTTTTGACAGCATTAGTGACTGCCAAATAGATTTTTGCTCAAACTGCATAAAAAGGACTTAATTGCATTCTTTTTCTTAATTCTGCCACGTGTCCAGAAAATTTGTGGCCAAAGTTCCTAGACAATGCATAGATAATCACATGTGATTGTGCTAATATTTTCATTAATGTTATGACAGCTCTTGCAACGTATGTTCCCCATTAATTTATATTGATCTTCTGTTCAAACAGCTTTATAAGAATTCATTACTTCTGTCTGTAACATGAACGCTGGCAATGGGTAGATTACTTTTTAAACTCGGGGTGATTATATGCAGGAGAAAACCAAAAACAGATGAAAGCCACAGAATAATTCTTAGTTTTCACTACCCAATTAATATATTTCTTTTCATTTTATGGGAATGAAGTGGAGAAGACTCATTTATTTCCACAGTCTGGCTAGTCACCTATTCATCAAGGCAACTAAAAGAGTTTCTTCCAATATGGCTAGTCCCAGGCCATTCATTACAGTAATAATCAGTACTTCAAAAGACCAGTTTTTCCATCCCATTAATGCAGTTGAATTGCTAAGTTTTGTATATTAGCAACTGCCAAATTAACTGGCAAATTAATTCTATTTTTATTCACTGAAATAAACCAATTTAAAATGCTTCACATAGTAAAAGCCTGTCCATTAGAAGCTATGGAGTTTGACATATGCCAGATTATGCTACAGTTGTTTCTTCATGTGCTGTACTTAATAGTAACTTCTAAGAATGGGACTCAGGGTAGTATTTTTCAGAAGTAATGTCATATAGTTTATTCCTACCTATTTATTCCATCACTCCACTTACTTTCCTAGTGATAAAGACTGTGTTTCCTTTCATTGTTTCCTTATCTGCTAAACGCAGGTCAGTTTTCTTAGATTTTGTAGAGTCCAACAAAAAGCAGGAGAAATGGCAGTACAAATTTATGACTCAACATCCATAAAGCTTACTTGCATGGAAAATACCTATTCCTGCCTACCCGTTGATTGAGATCAATATGGATATTATTGCAGAATGCTTACACAGCCGTAGGTGTCTGTGATGGTTCTTTTAATATCCCTTACTGAAAGACTCAGGACGGGTTGTACTGCAGGAATAGCTTTGAAGATTTTTAAAATACACTTCAGAACTTACTAAATTTTACTTACTTTTAAAAATTACTTTTGCAAGGAGGCTTATATCTTCTGTAGGTATTTGCAGAATAGAATAGATTAAAATATAGTTCTCAATAATAGATAACTAAAAATTAAAGACCTAATTATTTATTAGTTTTCTTACTGTCTGTTGTGTTTATAGACGCAGGATATGCAGGCTGATCCTGTCTAAGCTGCACAGTATTACAGGCACTTGGTGTTTATATTAAGTACTCTTTTATTTTGATTAAAATTTTAAATAATTATTAAAGACCTCTAATGAAATAAATCTCCCATTTAAATAGTCATAGCAATACATTCTAAGTTATGCAATTGAACAGGGCAGAAATTTAAATAACGTATCATGAGTGGCTGTGGAACACTGATAAATATTAATCTGAAGATATAAATGTAAACATAGGTCTCCCTCTACTAACAACTATCTCTAGTTCCAGTTCAGGTATCAGTCAGCATGCAAAAAGCCCATCTTTAACTACAAAGAACCCCCAACATACAGTTTTTTTAAGAATTATCTTTGGATGTTTTATGTTTATAGAAAAATATTTTTCTTATCATAAATGTATCTTCTCCTGTGTTCCAGTCTGAAAGCATTTCTTTAATGTTTGTGTAATAAATATGACAAAAGAACAGAGAATGCTATTTGTAGAGGAAAGTGCATGCCAGTGAAATGCTCTAATTTGAAAGTTAGTGGAATGTTCAGGCATTTGGGTGCTTTATTGGAAGTTGCTGAAGTTAAATAAATAAATATACAATTTTTCTTGACCACATAATTCATAGTTGTGGTTACAGTGAAATTTTTCTCCATAAATTTACAGATATTAATGAGTGTAATGAGGACCCCAACATCTGTCTCTTTGGCTCTTGTACGAACACTCCAGGAGGTTTCCAGTGTATCTGTCCTACAGGTTTTGTGCTGTCTGATAATGGACGGAGATGTTTTGGTAAGTTAATGATTAAGGAATGTAATAACTTATCCTGACAGTTAGCAGATACTGTGTAGATGAGTAAAAGGTGACTTCTGCAGGTCCCTTCCAAACTGTGCCTTTATGAGGACTAGAAAGTGCTTTCAAAACAGTATGAAAAATACAGGCCTTATATTACTCCTTTCAGGGCTAGATAGTCATCATCTAACCAGGTGGGAGGTTCTAGCTCCCTGTGACTGTATTTTCTTTTTTAGATACTCGCCAGAGTTTCTGTTTCACTAACTTCGAGAATGGGAAATGCTCAGTGCCAAAGGCTTTCAACACCACAAAGGCAAAGTGTTGCTGCAGTAAAATGCCAGGAGAAGGATGGGGTGATCCCTGTGAGCTCTGTCCAAAAGAAGAAGAAGGTATACATCAAGATTTAAAATAAGCCTTTTTAAGTGGGAGAAAAGGAAGAGCACGTTTTTGTTGTACCTTTTTGATCATTAGAAGGAGAGATATTTTGTCATTCTCTCTTAACAGCCTTTTCTAGAACCATTTTCAGGTCAGTAAGAGGAATAAACCGTAGAAAAAGAGAAATACTGGGTTGTTGTGCCACTGTAGAAAAATGAATTAGTAGCCTCCATCTTTTGATGTAGCCTGCTTTAGGCAAAAGAGAAGAGCAAAATCAGACAGTGCTGTGAATCCCTGAAGTAATTGAGTTTTCAGTTCTTGGTTTTCTCCAAGTACAGAAAGGAAAAGGCACCGAGCACACCCACATGGAAGCTCAACGAGTTCTAGTGCTGCTTCCCCATCCTAGAGACCTTGTTCCTTTTGTGTCTGACAGGACATCATAATGACCATGTTTTAAACAACAGATGGTTTTGAAAAATGTGATAAAGAAGATTTTTGGATAGCTTTAACCATCTTTCATGGTTTTGTCTCTCATTCACTCTTCTTTTAAAAAAACCATACCTCTGCAGTTGCTTTTCAGGACCTGTGTCCATATGGTCATGGAACTATTCCTGGCATTGATGATACACGTGAAGGTAAGTATTCTTTTTCATGATAATTAAAAACATATGCATACTTAAAACTAGACTTGGATGTTATGTGATGGCTTATTCCAGCTAGCCTCAGGTGACAAGAAGCTGACCTTTAATAAATGTGGACTGTTACGAAATGATAGTTAAAAGGTTACCTTTGAAATTGCATGAGACAAACAGAATGGGGTGCTTAGTCTTTTTTAAGTGCTTTTTTATGACCTGCTACAGAAATGCATCAGCTACAAGGTTGCTAATACCCTCCTGCTTTTTAGATGTCAATGAATGCCTTGAAAGTCCAGGGATTTGCTTAAATGGACACTGCATCAATACCGATGGATCGTTCCGCTGCGAGTGCCCCATGGGATACAACTTAGATTACACTGGAGTACACTGCATCGGTGTGTCCATATTTCATAAGTTATAAGAACTGTAACACTTGAATGTAAAACACAATATGAAATGTGTCCCAGTTCTCTTCAGTTTGCATTTATTCATTACACACAGATACTGATGAATGTTCCATTGGCAACCCATGTGGAAATGGTACGTGCACTAACGTCATTGGCAGTTTTGAGTGCAACTGTCATGAAGGATTTGAGCCAGGCTCGATGATGATTTGTGAAGGTAACTTGTCCTCTTTAATTTCTTTCCCTTTAGTTTTTATGCAGTCCTCAGTATTCAGATTAGTTTCTTAACAAGGCCTGTAATATGTCATTGGAAAAGAAGTTCTGAATTGATTTAAGCAGTATTTTTAGGTTATCGCATGATTTCCCAAACTGCATATTGTGGTATGTTACATTATTTAGTTTTTTGTTGGCAAGAAGGGAAGTAACTGTTGATATAAAAAAATTTGAAATGGGCCTGTCCCAGCTAGTCATTCTGACCTCAAGTAGTTCCATATTTATTGTACCATTATTTTTAATCAGAGCTTTGTTCAGTTTTCTCTGGCTACTAAAAACCAAACATCCACAAGTTTCTGGTTTGAAATATTACACCTCTGATACTTTTTACCTGACAAGAGAAGCACTGGTAGAAGAAAACCTGCTTAGTGATTGTTCTAAAACTTAGTGGAGAATGACTATTTTATTCCTTCTGTTCAGATATAAATGAGTGTGCTCAGAATCCCTTGCTGTGTGCTTTTCGTTGTATCAACACTTATGGTTCCTATGAATGTACGTGTCCAGTTGGCTATGTACTAAGAGAAGACCAAAAGATGTGCAAAGGTAATGACTGATATATAAACTTTAACCTAATTTCCATCGTTCTGTACTGGCCAAAGCATATTCCAAATATTTATGTGCACCTTGCATTCATTCTTTCAGTAGAATGTAGTAAACAGCCCAGCAGATGATGATCTACTCTTTCAGAACTCATGTAAGACCAAGATCTACTGGGTTTTTTTTAATCAAGTGTACCCCTTGATGTGGACTTTAAAGCTAAGAAGGTCACAGTGTTGAAGTTTAACATGTCTTTAATATGGCAAGATGATGGAACTTAACTTAGAAAGATTGTGACAATTGCAATTAAGCATAGCATTCAGATTTTTCTTCAGTGCTTGATAGCTAGAGAAGTCTGTATCTCATTTTTTGTTGAGAAAGTGCTAGTTGTCTTCAGTAACTGAAGCTACTGGAAGTTCAAACGCAAAATGCATGGTTTTTTCCAGATCTAGATGAGTGTGCAGAAGGTCTCCATGACTGTGAATCAAGAGGCATGATGTGCAAAAATTTGATTGGTACCTTCATGTGTATTTGTCCTCCTGGAATGATCCGAAGAATTGATGGAGAAGGCTGCACAGGTAAAGCTTAGAAAGGGAAGAAGGCATGTACTGAAATACAAGCAAGCAAACAAATGAAAAATTCTCTGTATGTGTATATAATAAACTAGAAAATATCATTTCATAAAGGTCATTAAAGATAGCTAATAATGTCCAACATCTTAAACTTCCTTTTTTTGTCTCAAGGTGAGCACTTTATCTGAAAGTAGTTTTAAATAACGAAGTATTTCAGAAGAAAAACTCCAGTTTTGTTTCTTCTGTTGTACAACAAAATCAGAAAGTTTTTCAGACACTCAGTAGATTTAAAAAACTAAGTTGCCAAACAAAAGAGCCCTCGTTTGATTAGTAGGAAGCAAAATTATCCTAAATAAAAATTTACATTTCATTTAACATTAATACTGCTAATAAATAATGTGGCAGTTCCCTAAAGAACTAAAACTGTAAGATTCTGAAACAATATATAAAAGCTCTGAAGAGCAACGAACATGGAAATTGTCATAGTTCAAAATAATACTTCATCCTTTAAGTAAGCACACATTTCCTCCACCATTTTTTCAATTAGTTAAGGGGGAAATGATAGCTACATTTTGGCAAATTATACTTTCTTTGGTAAGTAAAAAAACTAAAGACCATTCAAGAGTTCTGCGTGGACAGAAGTAGGTGAGGCTGTCTTTGGCTCAGAGAGAAAAATTTAACATCCATCTCAGTGAATGCTTTAAATGAAAATGAAATGAAAATAATTTAAAATAATTTTCCTTCAGCAAGAGAATGACTAGTCTCTTGTACAGATCTTTATGACTTTTTTCAGAGGAAATAATCTGTATTAACAAGAATTTTAATAAATTTTCTGAGGTTTTATTTTAAGCATCTGTAAAGGTGTGTAATTGCTTACAGTATCTGTGCCATTGGCTATGGAAGAAAATATACAAAGATTATAGCCTGTTTCAGGGAAATGGTGTGTGTACTGAAATATGACTGATTGCAGGAGAGGTCAGAGGTATTCAGAGGCTTTGAATGATTACAAAGTGAGAATTTGTTACTCAAATCATGCATTTATCATAATTCTATTTTAATGTTACTTGTTACTAAAGTTATAACTAGAGCTTGTTCAGCTGCAAGTGTTTTCTGCTTCTTGTTTTAAGTTGCAAGGATGTACAAGGATTAAAGCTTTCATCCCAGGATTCAGTACATAAGGAATGGAATAGGATAGTCCTATTAGGGAAGTCCTTTCCAGGCTTAATCAGATGTTGACTTTTCCACTTCTTGCAAACATTTTGAAAATATTGTGCAGAATAGTTAATGCATTCTATGAGTCTCATATATTTTCTTGTAACGAATTATTTAAGTTTTTTTATTATGTTTTTGTAAAGATGAAAATGAATGCCGAACCAAGCCAGGTGTCTGTGAAAATGGTCGTTGCATGAACATTATTGGGAGCTACCGATGTGAATGTAATGAAGGATTCCTGTCAAGTCCGTCAGGCATTGAGTGTCTTGGTAAATGCCTCTTTCATGTACACTTCATCTTACATTAAAGTACAAAGGATGCAGAGTGTAAATTAGGCTTCTGAGAACCTAACAGCTCTCATATCTACTAGATTTAAATAAAGATCCTTATTAAATAAACAATGATTTGATATTAAGTAATGATATGAATGTGGAGCATCTTGATAATCGTCAGCTGAGTTTAGCAATCAGGAGCTTCACATAGAAGTGTCTAAATTCCAAAGGACGTAAATATGATGCTGGGCAACACTATCCAGACAAAATACAGGTATTTTTAAAGAAGGATCAGAATTTATTTATGTTAGATAGATCAAAAACTGGGATGTATTACAGAATTGTTGCTAATCCAGAATGTGATCATAAGCATTGCAACCAGGCATCTTAATTTTTTGTAGCTTTAATTCAGGCAATGGTTATAGAATCATAGAAGGGTTTGGGTTGGAAAGGACCTTAAGATCATCTAGTTCCAAGCCCCCACCCAGGGGCAGGGTCACCTTCCACTAGATCATGTTGCTCAAGGCCCTGTCCAACCTGGCCTTGAACACTGCCAGGGACTGGGCAATATATTATGAATAAAAAATCCTAGGATTTCACCAAAAAATTGCAAGATAAATTAGTAAGTTTTGAGGCAGACATGCACATTAAATGCTTATGAAGTGTTCTATATTCATCAACTTGTATTTCTTTTTCAGTATGTTCAGATTTATCAGTCTGAAAAATTAATTACTCCATTTTAGAAATCAAACAGAACTGCAAAACCTTATTTTTCCATTATCAGTGTTCATGTGTAGATACCTCAAAGCATTTTACAGTACTGATACAGTATGAGTGTCTATTAGTGTTCTTGCATCAAAAATACTTGCATATTGTCTTATACAAGTACTACAAAACCAGCTCTCTCTAAATTGTCATTGGTAGTGTGCTGACTTCATAGCAAAGCAATAACCTTGGAAGTGCAGGGTATTTCCTAAGGATTAAGACCAGATGGGATGAGTCTGTTAACCCCAGCCAGTCATTAATGCCAAGGAAATACCCTGCTTCGAGGTCATTATTGCATTCATATATTTAGTATATTTATTTTCTTATTAGTTTATGAAAACTCTGCTTTGGGTTAATTTGCTCATGGCTGCTTTTCCTTTAGGGCTTCCTCAGTCACAAATTACAGTAAAAAATTAGTCTGGAAGAAACAAAGTATTTATTCAGAATTAAAGCATAAACATTAACTCTTGGGTTACATTATTTTAAATATATTGTGCAAACCTTTCTATTTTGTTCACATGAAAACTTATTCTCAAATTGTGAACAAAGTTGTTCTTAAGTCATAATGCATAAAAACCTGCACAGTATGCCTATCTAGGAGAACAGAAATCTGCTGAGTCTTGCAAATTACTACAGCAAATGTGCTGTTTCACAGAATTGACATTTTTCAGTGAGGACAGCTTTATTTGATATAAATGGTTACCAGGAATCCGAAGTAAGTTTTGCCTAAACCAAAAATTCTCATTTTACCTGATTCATGTATAAAATGTACAGATGCGACTCCTCATAATTACAAAACAGAAGGTCAGCTGGTTGTTGATACATAAACACATTCTCAAGGATTTTAACTCTTAGCTTTAAGAGAAAAAAAAATAAAATCTTTCATTTAAAAACAGACCTTAGTTGACATTGTCTCCATTTTAATTAACAAATAAAACAGGTGGCACAGCCTATTTAGAAGATTCCATGTCTGCAAAATTTAGAGTTTACATTAGCACTGGAAGCTGGCATCTCTGCTTTCCTCAGCTACCTGTTTGAAGGAAACTTGTAGGAGCTTAATGACTCTGAAGGTTTGCTCCACCTTAGTGATTGACAGATATTAACTAAAGGGTTTAAAAATTAAGGAAACCAGAATTAGAAAGGGACAGATCAAAAATCTTTTCCTTGTCCTGAACAAATACTGTGAGTACCAGTGAAAAAGTACTGGGTTGCACAGACACTTCTATGTGCTAAGGATTTTGTCATTTAACCACAGCAGGATAATTACAGATGATCAGACATGCTATTTTTGCCATCAGAACAAGCAAAGAATAACTCCACTCCAAGTAAGTCATTCAAATGCAAGCCAAACATAGGCAGCTCAACTTGAAGCTCAGCTTGGCCCACAGCCTGATTTACTATGAAGCAAGCTCACCAGATATGCCACAGGGCACAAATTTCCTAGAAGTAAAACTTGTATCCAACTCATGCAGGCACTGAACTTGAGGGATGTCTGGAATACACTTGGAATGGCAGCAGATTATCAGAAGACACAACAAATCTGAAAGGCTAAGTTAAAATAGACTTCATAGACTGGTTGCTAATAATCTTCTAATGCTCGCATGTGTTGACAGAGAGACAGAATAATACATCAGATGCTAGATGGATCAGATGTTTATCTCCTACTCTTTCTTGACCTCTTTTCCTTACAGATAATCGCCAAGGGTTCTGCTTTGCTGAAGTTTTACAGACAATGTGTCAGATGGCTTCAAGCAGCCGGAATCTTGTCACTAAATCTGAATGCTGCTGCGATGGAGGCCGTGGCTGGGGTAACCAGTGTGAGCTCTGTCCTCTTCCCGGAACCACCCAGTATAAGAAACTCTGTCCACATGGACCAGGCTATACTACAGATGGAAGAGGTATTGCAAGGATGAAAAGAGGCAGAAAAGGGGAAAAGAATATGCTCACAAATTTAAGGAAATGCAGAATTCTCTTTGAAGTTCCTTCTAAGAATTTCCTGTGAAACAACAGAGCTTGATTTTTCAAATGCTGCTGAGAGATCAGAAATGAAAAACACCTTTAAACAGTAGCTGCAACCAGCATACTTACAGCTGTGCAGGATTTTCAGGGTTGGAATCTAAACTAGAAAGTACCAACCAATAACTAAAAGCTAGAAATGATCCCAAAGCTTTTGTATGCTGAAAAGTTGCATACGTGGCACAGGCACTAACAGTTTTTCAAACAGCAGTCTCACTGAATCCTTTGCAGTTACTGTTTTCACACAGGAAGCAGAAATTAGCATTCAGTTTTAAATTGTGGTGAAAAGTTTTTAACATCATGTAACTGGTCATAAGAAAATTCACACCTGTAGGGTTTTTATTTTGAGTTAGCAAAACTGCAACTTGAGTACCCCATAAAATTGCAGGAAGGTTTTGATACAAAAAACAATAGTGAAAGGTTGAAGGTTGTTTAACCTTGAATTCAGATTTATATTTAAAAAGGAAGAAAGGGTGAAGTGCCTATTGGAAGCATGATGATGTGGAACTGCACAAACATGGAAGAGAAGAAAAAAGTTGAATTTAAAACTGAAAGATGACATTTTTAATATTTTCCATACAGATATTGATGAATGTAAGGTCATGCTAAACCTATGTAGAAATGGACAGTGTATTAATACTATGGGCTCTTTCCGATGCTTTTGCAAAGTTGGCTATACCACTGACATAAGCGGCACATCTTGTAATGGTAAGATTCAGCATCTTAATAATCAGTTATGGTTTTTAATTGGTACATAAAGACATACCAACCTCTGTAAACTTTGTATCAAGGCACTTTTTTCTCTATATCTGTTTTCTATCTTTCATTTCTTAATACACATCTATTAATACACTTAATACACTTCTACTTTTGTATTTCATTTGAGGATATCAAGAAACAGGCTGTACTGGCAATATTCCTGCAGTAGAATGAATACTGAAATATGTTTCAGCTGTATAACCGTTTTTACTGACAAACTAGCTCATTACTTCTTGGTTCACATTTTTGCACTTTCCTGTTGGTTAACACATCTAAGTATACAACAGAATGCCCAAAAATAAATACTTTGTCTTTCAGTGAAAATATTAATTACACTGTCACTCTAGTCTATTACTCTTTCAAGACACTCAGTTTGTCACTGTAGTGGCAATGCCATAGAAACTCCACAGCAACACATCCATATAGAAAGAAATAGGAACTCTGAGCAAATGTAAATTGGGTACTTTTTCTACAAACATTTTTCTCTTAAATGTATTGCTGTTCAGAAAACACCCTTCAAAGACAAAGAAATCCATACAACAGATACTTAACATTTTCTCTTTTTAGATCTTGATGAGTGCTCCCAGTCTCCTAAACCATGCAATTTCATCTGCAAGAACTCAGAGGGGAGCTATCAGTGCTCATGTCCTCGGGGCTACATTCTTCAAGAAGATGGAAAGACATGTAAAGGTAAATCAAGCTATACACAGTGACTTTCAATATTGTTGCAGCTTGACTTAAAAGGAAATAATTTTGAAGTGGGATATTTTTTTCAGGTTAGACTAAATGTACCTCTTTTTTAATTGACTTTTCTTAAGACAACATCTCTTATTTCAGATCTTGATGAATGTCAAACCAAACAACACAATTGTCAGTTTCTCTGTGTCAACACTCTTGGAGGCTTCACATGCAAATGTCCACCTGGTTTTACACAACATCATACAGCTTGTATTGGTAAGAAAAACATAGTTTTTTTTGCATCAGCTTTTCTGTTAGAACAGCAGTCTCAATTCTCAGTCATTTCTTCTGCTCTTTATAAACAGTAATAATACAGAGCAATAGTGCCAGAAGTCCAGAAAACAGATTGTGAAAAGCTACAATTATAGCTCTATCACTCTATCCACAATTTGTATTTTCTTGCTTAGTCTATTGTACATATTTAATACGTGTTACTACATTCTAAGTATAACCAAAATGAGACAAAGGGGTAAAGTATAAAAATCTGATATAATATTTAGTTAAACAAAACCAGACTGCATTTTGGTTTTTAATACAGATGTCTTTAGATCTTAAGCACTCATATGAATTTTGCCAACTGAAACTCTCTTGGTTCAGCTGATACGGAAGTGCAGCATTTTTCCACTGTCAGCAATTACATACCTGGGTCTTTTACACTCAACTGAATTACAACTTACATGTCCAATTTGTACTCGTAGCCCTGCACGAGGCATCAGGTCATCTGACATTTAAATGTGGAAAGCTTATATTTTCAAAACAAACTGTTGCACCTCTGCGGATTTCAACCTCTTAAGAAATGTTACATGAACATGTCCAAAATCATGCCACTGCATGTACCAACCTTCTCTCTCCTCTGCATTTTCAAGATAACAATGAATGTGCTTCTCAGCCATCACTTTGTGGATCAAAAGGAATTTGCCAAAACACCCCTGGAAGTTTTATCTGTGAATGTCAAAGGGGATTTTCTCTGGATTCTACTGGACTAAACTGTGAAGGTAACTAGTGAAGGTCAATTTTATTTTTTTTTTGTGGTGCAAATCCTTACTTCTTTGTCTAGTGAATCCTGTGATGTCAAAGACAGATAAAACAAAGTAACCCTGCAAAGATAAGCACTTTATATCCAAATTTGTTACATATTCCTCATACTCAAAGACTTTAATATGTTCCAGGAAACTGAAAGTTTAGTCCTACATAGTTGGTTTGAAAACTGAAATAAAAAGTAAACCATTCAGATTCTAAATATTACATGAAAGCAACATCCTGTGGCCTTACCAGGAATAGCGTATCGTCCACAAATCTAAGTAATGTAAAGGCTCATAAGCTCCAATCGCATTATTGATACATAGAAAGAATACTACATTAATTGATGTCAGGCTTTCCAAAAGACCAACTTCAGTGGTGCTTCCATCTTACAGTAGTACTCCTCTGTCATAATTACAGGTGTTTCAATGATTATGGTCAAAGCAAGTAGTGTTATTTGGCACCGTGTATAATCATGTGTTCTTTCATGTTCTGTTTCTCTCTGGATTGCAAAGATGTGGATGAATGTGATGGAAACCATAGGTGCCAGCATGGCTGCCAAAACACCCTGGGTGGATACAGATGTGGATGTCCACAAGGATATATTCAGCATTACCAGTGGAATCAATGTGTTGGTAAGGAAATAGCACAGAATACATTTAATCAGCAAAGGTGTCGTAATGTTTATAGTGACAACTGCTAGGTGAGGACAAGAATGGGCAGAACAAAGGGTATGCAGACACAGATCTTTTTTAACTTTCTCCTCCTCCTTCCATACGCTTACTACTCCCCAACATAAATCAAAGAAAACACATTCATCCTGTTGAAACTCTGTGTGAGTTTTCCTAGTAAAGCCTAAATTCTGACTCCATTCTTCTCATAAAAATCTCCGTCTTAGAAAACTGGAAAGATGTTCTTTGTATTCCTGAAAGAATAAATCTAAATACCTCTGCTGGGAAAAAACTTCAAAAACCAAACCAAACAAACAAAGAAAAAAAAACACCAAACAAAAAAACAAAAAAAGCCCCACACCAAAAAAAAAAAAAAAGCCCCTTTCATCAGTAAGAATCACTCACTATATTAGCAAATTGAGAATACTACAGTATAGCATCTATAGTGAATGGGGAGAAAAAATACCAGCGTAACCGTTAAGGGTTTCTTACTTCCAAAATACAGTCTAAGGCCAATATTATTTATTTTGGCAGGAACAGGGACAAGCTCAGCAGTTTTATTGTAGGTGTAGCTCATTCAATCCATCATTTCTTTTCTGTGTTTCATAGAATCATAGAATGGTTTGGGTTGGAAAGGACCTTAAGATCACCTAGTTCCAACCCCCCTGCCATGGACAGGGATGCCTGCCTCATCTCTGTCCAGCCTGGCCTTGAACACTGCCAAGGATGGAGCATTTACCGCTTCTTTGGACAACCTGTTCCAGTGCCTCACCACCCTCACAATGAACTAAGCTAACTCCCATACCAAATAAAAGTGGGGATTTTATAAAAACCATCACACAAACAACTTCATACTGTACTGTTCACAAGGCATCGTAACATATTTATGTTTTCAAGTTTGCTTTCTTGGTTCTCTGTCAACGGTGTCATAATCAGAGGATGGCTGTGAGCTCTGCAACACATTTCTCATAGACTGATCTTACTGTCCCAGTCCTAGACATGTAAATTATTTTATTATATCCATTTTTCATTACGTAGCATATCAAGCAGTTTTTCTGACGTCCTAGCTACCATCATCACTCCTTACTTAATACTGCTCTGCAGCAATGAAAGCAAAGGACTGGGGTGGGAGTGACTGAAACACACAATGAACAGCTCCCATAGAACTCCAGACTGGCTACAGTCTCTGAATATTATAGATAGTCCTCAGAAGAATGTGTCTCCTAGTAACCACAGACAAGAATGGTAAAGCATGCACTAATGATATTGGAGAGGAAAATACCTACAGGGAAACAGTACCTTGGTAAGATAAATAAAATAAGCAGCACATGCCAGCTATCAAAAGCATGGTCTTCCATATAAAAAAAGCTACTTTCCTCACTCATTTTTCACCATATAGCCTGGAATCAAATCAGTTGCACAGACTGGAGGAGTCATCTTCTCTTTATCTTAATTGAACACCCACAAGGTGAAGATAGTGGTACTTTCTTCTCTCTTTCTTTTTGGTTGGCTAATATTTAGATTGTCTTTCCTCTCACAGAGTATGCAGGTTTCCACCACAAGTATATGCTAATTTGGCTTCATCGCTAGGTACTCAGGAACACTATCATGCCTGGAGTATGCCTGGAGTTCCAGCTCATTTATCCTGTGTGGACCTTATATAGGACCTTACAGGTAGTGTGCCCTGCAAGGGGAAAGAGGACCCCTAAGCAAAACAGGAGACATACCTTGAAGGAAGAGGAAACACTGAGTCAGTATAAGTTTAACAGTAATAGTATCCTGAAATACTTAACAGCCCAGCTGTATGTATTTGGGACCTTTGCCAATGTACTTTTTCTTCAGAAATCAAATCTCTATGGGGTAATGGGGTTGAGGATGTAGCAGAGCACTAGGACTTGCAGGTATTCTGACTTCTTTGCTACATCATGCTTGCCTGATGTTCATCAGATTAGAAGATACCAATATTCTTTTGTTTGTTTACTAGATGAAAATGAATGCTCCAGTCCTAATGTGTGTGGCTCTGCTTCTTGCTACAACACACTTGGAAGCTACAAGTGTGCCTGCCCATCTGGATTTTCATATGACCAATTCTCTAGTGCATGCCATGATGTGAATGAGTGTTCTTCTACCAAGAACCCCTGCAATTATGGTTGTTCCAACACTGAAGGTGGTTATCTTTGCGGCTGTCCACCTGGCTATTACAGAGTTGGACAAGGGTGAGTATTTCCACACAGCCATTCATCAAAGATACATTCAGAGGGCTATAAAAAAGGCTGGATGGACCCTAGTCAGGCTGAAGAGCAGAAGTGCAAATGAAGGGCACGCTGCTAAGTCATCCTTTCGACTCCCTTTGCCCACAGTATCTGTAAGCTGGAAAAAATGACATGCCCATACATGCAGCATGACATATTTTGCATCTAGTATAAAAGTAAAATTAAACGATTAGTTATGCTTTCCCCTTAATATCAGCACAAGAACTCATTTACAAACCTGGTCAATGTGGAATTCTTGTTGCATAAGACTAGGTACCATCTGTACTGAGATCATTAGGGGGTTAAGCCACACTGATCAACCCAGAACATTAAGTACAAACAGGTACATGACAATGGCTGTATACTTTGGTTCCAAAGTTCACAGCAAGCTAGCTTTGCTTTGTTTCTTCGTAAAACTTGTAAATTATAGTTAAAAAAACCTAAAGGCATTCAGCCAATGGTTGTATTTCGCTCAGTATGCCACAGTAGCATGAAGAAAATTAATGCAAAAATCTCCTGCTGAGGGAAGGGAAAGGAAAGGGGACACAGACTGTGGTACAGATTATGAACACTCACTTTCCATTTAACAGGACAATTCATAAAACTGCAAGAAGTTACTAAAACAGATGTTTCTATTCAACAGCCACTGTGTCTCAGGGATGGGATTTAACAAAGGCCAGTACCTGCCACTGGATGGAGATGCTGATGAAGATAATGCTTTGTCCCCTGAAGCATGTTACGAATGCAAAATCAATGGCTATTCCAAAAAAGACAACAGGAAGAAGAGAAGTGCTAATTACACTGTACGTACCACAATAAATAAGTACTGTAATGTACTTTGAGCTGTTTTCAGATATATGTGACTTAACACTATCAGTAAATTGAGGGAATTTTTTACCAGGCCACATTCAATGGCAAAAATCTTTTTTCCTGTGCCTCAGTGTTTTTTCATACTTGGGTCTATTGGCAGGAATGATTTGATGATCAGAAAAACATAAAGAACTATAAACAGATAAAGTTTTAAAGTTTTTAAAACTTGTAAGTAATCCTTTGTAGTGTGACATGTGGTCTAGTTCCTCAAAATATGTTCAGGGAAATAAATTTCCTGTAACTACAGGGAGCTAGGGAACTCGCCATGTCTGCAATGTGTTCTGTTGTCAGGAGGAGATTGGACAACATCTTATGGTCTGGGACAGCTAAATAAGTCTTCTTGCAGATCATTTTACTCAAAGTGTCTAGTCCTTGGTTGCTCGCAATTACAGGGGACTAGAGTTCATGAACAACTGATACATTGAAGTCCTACATTTGCAGAATTGCTGGGGGTATTAGAAAATTACACTTCAAACTTCACTGCATTTTGTGGGTTTATAAAAACAAGTTGTGGGACATATGAAAGGATAGCCCTACTACTTACACCTTTTAGATGCATTTTTTTCAAAAGTTCTAAGTGTGTGCATATCTGTTACCTGCATTGTCTCTATGGTAGGATGTTGTCTTTAGCATTAGCTCTGGTTTTGAAATCTGCAGTAATGGGAAATCGACTCTGCTTAGAGGTGGGAGCACACAGATTTTCCATCAATAGCAAAAGAGCTGTGTAACGCAAACAGGCAAAAACGGTAAGATGTGCTAGTTACACTGAAAGAATAGGGGAACAAGTCTCCTTTCTAGAAGGATAAGGACATACAACAATGCAGAAGCTCCAACCTTGGTACACACTACTTTGTATTATGCCATCAAAACCAGTTCTTGTATTGGCAGTTTCTAAAGAAACCAGTAATCCTTTAATTTCTGCTCTAAAGCACATAGTGTTGGCACTTAAAATCTAGATGTTTGATTTCCCTGCACACATCCCTTCCCTCCCACACTTCCCACAAACATCCCTTTTCCCTCCCTACTGCCACTCCCATCGGACCTGTTCCAAACGGAATTCCGTGGTCAACCCACCACAGAAATACGTGGATATTTTGAAAAGGATTTTTTCTGTTGCACAGTTAATTTCATGTCTAGTTCGTAATTGTTATATCTTGTTATTATGATTTCTTATAGCATTAACCTATTCAGTTTCTACTACTAGAGCTGCCAGAGAGGTGAAAGCAAAAGGTTTCACATCCATAAAACTATGTGAAAAAAGAAATAATCTCATCACTAATGACATCTATAGGGTGTGGTATTTAAACCACTACAGTACTTAGTCCTGCTCAAAATTTTCCATGTTTTCACCAACGTGTTTTTAATTACATTACATACTAGTACACGTATGTACTCACATACTGGAATTCTCTCTGAGAAAGAAATCCTTTGCTGTCTTTACAAGCCTGAAAAGATCTTGACATGTAGGCTAGACATCTCATTTAGTATCAGGTTTCCTAAAGACTACAGCCAATATATTTTTGTAGAAGCACTTTCAAAAGTTGTTGCTTGTTAGCTGGCTTTCCTCGGAATGCACTCATTCTTGCCTGTGGCCTCCAGTGTGTTCACAGCTAACACCTCTGGACAGATTCATACCTGCAACATAAGTATACTGAAGCTCAAATTAAAAAAGAACACTTGACTAATCTGTCAGAAAAAACAATGCTGGGACTTTTTTTCACACTTCTTTCCGTGATCCGAATAAATGTAATTGTACAACGTGACATACTAGCTCTTTCTGTAGAAGGCTAACAGTTCAGCAGTTCTCTCCTTACTTCAGTTTCCTTTAGGTTATAAAGGAAGATTATTTGTACTTTCTCATCACCAAATGCTGAGCTTTCTTGGTTTTAGAAGCCAGGATTCATTAAAACAGTTTTACCAGATGTTTCAGGGAATTCCCATACAGTGTTGTGATACCTGTTTTTGTGATGTTCCTCACTGAAGTTGATCTTAAGAGCAGGACTGTCTCATATACAGTCTTTACTCAAGTAGTAACATAGGTCTCTTCTTCACATTGACTTTTTGCAAGCATGAAATTACACAGAATCTGAAAAGAATCTGAAATCTGAGCCTCCTCTGTAGACCTGATGCTGTAACTTTAATTATCCTGTTAAGCCTGTGTGAGAAGCCTTCAAGATTTACAGCATATGTTATACAGAATCAAGGAGCTCTCCCAGGTGGAAACATTTTACAATTGCTTTTTTCATAGCTAGATTTTGACAAATGCAGAAACTGTAAATAATCTCATATTATTCTTCTCTCAGTGCAAGTGAGTATCTGTTTCTCTCCTGCTCTAAACAATCCCTTCTTTACTTCAGATTGAGCAGATTAGCTTGGAAAGTCTGGACATGGATAGTCCTTTCAAGATGAGAGTCAACATTTCTAGACTTGACAACAAGCAGCACGTCCTAGAACTCATGCCAGCCATTAAGCCCCTTACCAACCATGTGCGCTACGTCATCTCACATGGCAATGATGATGGCATCTTTCGAATCCATCAGAGGGATGGATTGAGTTATTTGCACACAGTTAAGAAAAAGTCACTGCCTGGAACTCACACACTGGAAATCATTAGCATTCCTCTATATAAGAAAAAGGAACAAAAGAAACTGGAAGACAGCAATGAGGATAACTACCTCCTAGAAGAGCTGGGGGAAACTCTCAGAATGAGGCTGTGGATAGACCTCTACTAGCCATCTTCCAGACTGAGTCCAGTTCTTCAGTCACTTGTGTTCACCTGTCTACCCACCTGAGCATATTTGCTTTTCAAAGGCTTTGAAACAGTCACTGACTTTTGGGGGAGAGAGAAGGGAAGACCTCTTTCTTTCCATCCTGCTGAGACTGCAGAACCACCCTTGCAGAAGGGTAACTTAAACTTTGCCACCGCCAAAACTTTGATTACAATGGCGATCATGGTTACTGTATCTTTTATATAACCTCAATTTAAAGTATATTTAAAAGCTGAAGTTTGAGAAGTCATCATATGGCACTAAATGGCACAAAAATATGAGCTATTTTTTTCCTGTTAGCAGTCTGTAACACTTTGGGTATTTTGCTATAGTTCTTAATTAAAAAAAAATATAGAAGTTTATTTATTTTTAATGCAGTAATATATGGAGAAAATAACAAATTATGTAAACAAAAAGGGAAACTTGCTTGGTTTTCTTTAGAGTTATAATTTGAGCTATAACATTTTAGAGGTACTGTCTTAATTAAAAAAAAAAAAAGGATTTGAAAGATGTTTCCTTTTGTATTTGGGCCAGTCATCCAAATAGTATATAAGTAAATTTAAAATGCATGAGCTGAAAGAGCACTGTAGTGCATCTTCTGGATATTCTAAAGTGCTCTTGCAAAACTTTCGAGTATTAAAAAAAAAAAAAAGAGTCTTAAAGGACAAGAATTACATTATCAGTCTCTGCAGAGATCATATTTCACAGCAGCTTAATAGGATTGTATTCTGAATCAGCTACATCAAATAATGGAAGAAGAGACACAACCACTGTAGCAAAATACCTTGACTGCTTTTAATACCATTAGAATCACAGAACCAAACTGTACTGTACTTCCTTCCAATAATCTTAAGGAACCACACATGCAACCACACCTCACTTTTAGAAAGGGTGCTCTACAAACCTGCGTTACAGTAGGCAGCTGAAGAAAATGTCTCTCTGAAGGGAACGCGTGATGTTTCATACTGTTTGGTGCTGGCTTGAATTAATGGTGCATTTACTAAAAACTGAGAGCTGTATCAGGACTGCCATATGTGCAAACTAATTATGCAGCACAGACAAGGAAAATGTGTATTTGAAATCCATTTGTTAGAAGTTTCATTAATACTGTAGTTATACACCGTATGCCTCATTTTATCATAGCTTATTTTGTAAGAAAGATGTTTGTACAATGAGTTATTTAGTTTACTTTAGCTTTTTTTAAAAAATGTTATACCATTATGGGTTAAGTGTATGTTTCAGTGGTGCTTTTTTTGACAGTTGGTGCCTGTAACTAGTCATGTAACAGAATCTCATATGTGAAAATAGCCAAAGCACATGGTGACTCCAGGATTGTTTCAGTCACATGTCAGTGCTGACCAAAGATTAAATCAAGGTTTTTTTTCTTTTTTCTTTTTTCTTTTTTCTTTTTTCTCTTTTCTTTTCTTTTCTTTTCTTTTCTTTTCTTCTCTTTTCTTTTCTCTTTTCTTTTCTTTTCTTTTCTTTTCTTTTCTTTTTTTTCTTTTCTTTTTTCTTTTCTTTTTTCTTCTCTCTTTTTTCTTCTCTCTTTTTTTTCTTTTTTCTTTTCAGTTCCTTTTTCCTTTCCTTTCCTTTCCTTTCCTTTCCTTTCCTTTCCTTTCCTTTCCTTTCCTTTTTTGTTTTCTTTTCTCTTTTCTTTTGAGTTTGGGGATTTTGAAAAGAAAAAAACTTTGTACATTTTTTAATCATGTTTGTAAGAAAAAAAATGTTTTGTTTGTATCAGCAAGACAACACTTTTCTTGCAATAAAGCTTATTTTGGGTTAGTTTTTTTTTCTGTGAAATGTTCTTTATACAAAATAAGCATATAATTGTAAATCTGAAGGATTTCAAGCAGAAAAAAGCTAGTAGGTGCAAACTCTTCTTCACTCATATTTTAAGGTTAAACAGCCTTTTCTGACTTAGTGTCTCTATCATGACAGAGCTGAAACAGTCCTTACAGCATTAAAACTCTGCCTCAACTCTCTCAAAATCTGTCATATATTAGGTTCAATGGGCTGAATTGCATAAGGTTTTGCTTATCCATGTAATGAGGGCAGAAGGACCATCACAATTTTAAGTTTGACAATTCATCTGTAAAAAAAAAAAAAAAAAACCAAAAACCAGTTAAATCCTGTATGTTTAAGAGGAGTGTAAAACCTGCATCCTACCTGAATAGCAAAAATCTGGTAAGACCATCAACGAAGGTACTTTTGCTTGCTGGCAGTCTCTTCCTTGACTGCCCTTCATTAGGTACACAGTCAAACCCAAAAGTGCAAAACAGTGCTTCTTTATTAAAGCACGCAAGGTTTCCACAAATACCTTGTTGCCTACACTGTCTTTTTATTCCATTCTGAGTTAAGTGGTGATTGTTTTTAAGTAATAGCCAATACTAACTGCAGGATTTTGTCACAGTGATAATACCTAGAGAAAGAGAAATTCAACCGACTGGGTTAAGCACTGAGTTAAGATGCAAAATGCTTGCTTTAGCTGTACCCTTTAGTTTCAGAATACAAGACTTAGACAGACTGCACCAGCAGAATTAGCCCTATGTCTTCTATTGTTTTTCCGGTGGTGTGACACTTCACAAGTTAATTGCATTAAAAGCCAAGTCGCAGGTCTAATGTTCTAATTAGTGGATGCAGTAACAATGAGTTTTCCTAGTGTTTGAGAACTTTTTTCAGCATAAAATTGAGCTTCCCCATGTTCTCAAAGATCCAAGCTAACATACTTCTCCTGCACCCTGCTGTCCTCTCCTCTTCCCTAAATTATGCATAAAATAACATAAAAGAAAAACAATTTTTTTTTAAAATTCATAACTTTAAATTTCATTCATGAAAGAAAATAATCAGGAATTATGGCATTGTAATTGTTTTTATAATTACTGACTTACTTGATGGGAGTTACTTGCCTTGGGTATTCTTGGAAACCAACAAAAGCATTCAGATTTATGTGACATTTAATAGTGCATCAATTTAAACAAGACAATATGAAATTGCCTGGAACCGGATGTACTTGACGTTACTTTTGGATGTGGTCATGTGAGTTTCATTACGATTCAAAGCTGCTTCTTGGTAAAATGACTGATGTTTACAGAAATAAAAAGACCTCTAGATAAAAAGACCTCTGATATAAATATCCACTGTGGCATTGGCTTAAGACTTACCAAGTCTAACAGCTTCCAAGAAGGCTACTCTGTCCAAAATGGGTGCTTTCCAGGAAACACTGCAATAAAAGCCAACTGACTGAACCCAGAAGAGCGTCATCCTTTTTTGCAAACTCTCAAAAAAGGAGAGAAAATAGTAGCAACACTCTTACTAATGACTCCTCTGATGGTACAAGTTCTGGAGAATTTTTTTGGTAGACAGAGATTATTTGTGTGTGTCATGCACACTTAGTAGATTTAAAGCCTTTTTTCTAAACAAATTATCATCAAATAACACTGTGTTAACTCATCATACAGTAAGCACAAAGAATAAAAAATACCCTATTCTTTTACTAGAAGACAACATTATTCTCTAACATCTTAAAATGCACAAGACAGTTACGCACAATACCCAAAAAGAAGTCACACCCAGCTTAAAATCAATCCAGATAAAAAAGTATCTTCCTTTCCATCCAACCTACACAGTATGTACACTCATTTCTCCAAACTGTACCCTTAAATAACCTCTAGCCTTGCTAAAGATTTAATGAGAAACCTGACCACACATGCATAGAAAGAGTTCCAGAAAGCTACGAAAGGGCAAAATCTGTTGCTAACAGTAAAATGAGAAGTCTTGCTATTTGTGACGCTGCAGTATAAATCTCTTGGCAACTTGAAGCAAGACTGTAGTAACTAAAGGTAACAACTAAGCTAGGCCTAGGCAGTGGGGACTTCACTGGTACTCTCTGGCTCTTCTAGAAGTCTGTGATACTTCCTTATTGTAATAATTCTAAAATGCATATGTATAAATAATTTATAACCTAAAATTTCATTTTGAGGAGTCTTTCAGTTCTTTCCAGCTTTACTGCAAGGACTCAGCCCCTCAGCTCTAGATACGAACATTTGCTTTCCCAGCGTGCCAGCACTAAAGTTCAGTGTCATTTAATACAACCACACAACATTAGAATCATAGAATCACAGAATGGTTAGGATTGGAAAGGACCTTAAGATCGTCTAGTTCCAAACAGACATTATCAGACCCATCAAAGAATGCATACCTCCTCTTCTATCCTCAAATGTGTCAGTATTTGACCTTTGTGTATGTCTCAAAGAGTCTAAAAGAAATGTGTACAGATTTTTCAGGGCTCCTTCTTCTTCCTCAAGCATGGATATAATTCAATAGACAAGGGAGTATTGCTGAGTCGAAGCATCCAGCAACTATTTCTGAGCACATCATGTGCTTTATAGCCACACCACTTCGCTTGAGCAGCAGTAATGCTACTGCGATTCAAACACTTGGTTATTTCATGTTCCTTGGCTGACAGGATGGGCCTGTAACAGTTTTTCATAGGCCAGGTCTCCAGTCAGCGTTCTAGAAAGGACTGTTTTTCTATGGGATTTTATTATACTGACTTGGAATCACTAGTTACACTTCGGTGTAATGAATGTGACTGCAGACAGACAGCTGAAGAACCTGTGTTTTTGTTAATCCCACAGAAAAATTGGGGACTGGCAATGTACTGCAAAACTAAATGAAGCAAAAGTTTCACTGCCCTGAGCGTGTTTCTTTCTTTCTTCTTCCCCTGTGTTACATATGAAGTCTTAGCACCCAAACTATTCAGTGCTGCAAAACAGATGTCTTAAATGCAAGAAAAGGGCTGAATTTAGGAACTTCACTCTGAGGGTATGAAGATTCACAGCTCTACATTCACACTTCTTCAAGCAGGAGTGAAGGAAAACACAACAGCGCAGAAGTACAACATTTTACATCTAAAATAAAATCCTAGTCCCTAGTGCCATTGCTTACGATGTATTTCACATAAATTGCTATAGCATAGACAGAAACTAGGTTCTTTGCTCCAACAGCCTTACAGAAAGTGATGAAGGAGGTGGTTTCTCATGTAAAGCTTGCTTCAAGAATGCCAACTGTGTGACATCATGGGCAGCGACAGACATGTTTAAACTGTGTCTTCGGATATGATTTTAGTATAAGCAAAGCCTCCTCACTGCCTGAACTTGTCATGAGGTGTTGCTACCCATGGCCAAAGCCAGATCTTGAGACACAAAGAACACCAGCAAAAGCAGGTGGTGGTGTGCCGTCACTTTGATGCCTCAAAAAATACTTGTTACCCAACAGGGATTTTGAGGTTTAAAAGTCTGAACACCAAGGCCAAAGCAGAAGGTCAGCAGCACTTCTATTCATCAGTGTGTGTCTACATTGTCCTACAGTAAATCCTAAACAAAAGTACCCAGAGCTAGTGCAAATCAAGCTAATCTTAGAAAGCACTGTTACAAATGAGTAAATTATAAAAAAGTGACAGAGTTAACATGACTCATAATGAATGAGAAATAAAGGACTCTTCCTCAAGGATCTGAATGCCAGTCAGTCATACAAATAGCAACTGAATATGCTCAGGCACTAACACCGAGAAGCATACATAGATCTATATTAATAGATCTAACCTAATGAAACAATATCCACGTATTAAAAGCATAACTATTCTAACAGTTTTACCAGCAGCAGTGTTAAAGCACAGGGAAAGCTAAACATGTCAAAGTCATAGACTCATAAAACAGTTTGGGTTGGAAGAGACCTTAAGATCATCTAGTTCCAATCTTCCTGCCATGGGCAGGGACCCCTCCCACTGGACCAGACTGTTAAAGGCCCTCTCCAACCTGGCCTTGACCACTGTGGAGATAGTGCAGAGATAGTTTATGATGAAGTTCTTCATTATTCTTCTCCCTACCCTATGCTTTTAGACCTGTACTCATACCTAAGAAAAAAAGGGTGGGTGGGTAGAATGTCAAGTAACCACCAGTGCATAACCTTCAAGTGCATCTTCAGATTTTTTTTAAAAATACGAGTTTTAAGACAAAAATCAATACACAGATCAACCATACCACCAAAAGGCACAGCTGGGACAGCTATCCTGGCTGTGTCCCCACCCAACTTCTTGTGCACTCGCACATGTCAGGGAAAAATTAAAAGTAGAAAAGGCCATGATTCTGTGTAAGCACTGGCCAGCAATAACTAAAATATCCCTGAGATATCAACACTGTTTTCAGCACAAATCCAAAACATAGCCTCATACTAGTTGCTGGGAAGAAAATCAACTATCTAGGCTAAAAACAGCACAACATGAATACGTTGTTGAATCAAGGTGTATGAAGCAAAACAGGTTTAGTTCTGATCACCTGAAAGACAACTGCATGACCTTCTCTCACTATGCATAATGAGCTACTTTGATTTGAAGTAATTGCTTCTTTAACTTGAATTAGAAAGGATTGGTCACCTGTTAACATTTAACTTTAACATGAATGAGGAAAAGCTGCTTAGTATAATATAACAGATCTGGTATGCTATAACGAGATCAGAAGTTTACATCACCATTTTGTGCATGTATTATTATCTGGGTGTACACACAATTAACCCATGATGAAGTGATCAGACTTGGGGATTTTGAGAAGAACTGTGGTAAACCCCAACAATTTCTACCTCTTCAAACTGGCTTTTGATATATAACCTTCATATTATATGCTGAAACTCTCAAAGCTAAGATTAGTTTGCGAGCACCAGTCTTCCTTTCAACCTTACTGACTCAGCAGTGCCTAATGCACAGCCCTAACCAGCTCTGTATCCTCAACATCCAAGCTGCAGATATTCCCAGGTCCTAGTTTTATGACCAACCACAACCTTCAGCTTCAGTACTGGAGCAACATCTGCAGTCCCACACCATCTGGCAGTCACAAAGTTCCTTTCTTTTTTCATCTGAATTACTCATAAATTATGCAAACAGTAACTTCACAATTACTGTGTCACATATTTTAAGGCCATTATACTGTAAAATAACTGCTATTATTTGGCACAGAGTTGCTAGATGCCTTATTTTCATGGCATTGATTCAAATACACAGCTGAAGAATATAATACATTCATTCATGAGTTTGCCACAGTCTGTCTTCTCAAATCCCTTTCTAAGTTTCAGATAATGCCTCCAATAGACTAGGTCACTGAACATATTAAGATTACTTCTTTCAAGGAAGACTTTTTCTAAATTAAAATTTGTTCACTTGGATAGTCAAGCTATGTTAGAAAATCAAGCAATAAATCTGCTCCAAAATTCCAGCTCTGCTAATTGCACCATCCTGTCATTTTTATGAAAAGAAAAAGAAAAAG
>NW_009932274.1:451-10940 GCF_000696875.1 Nestor notabilis | reverse complement strand
GGGAGGGGAGGGGAAGGGGAGGGGAAGGGAAGGGGAAGGGAAAGGAAAGGAAAGGAAAGGAAAGGAAAGGAAAGGAAAGGAAAGGAAAGGAAAGGAAAGGAAAGGAAAGGAAAGGAAAGGAAAGGAAAGGAAAGGAAAGGAAAAGCATATTCATATGCTCTTCATTTAAATTTTCCCTTCAGTTAAACATTTCTCATTTTTCAATAAGCCTACAAGAGCTACAAAGCTTCCATTTCTTCAGAAAACATGCAGTCGCACAGTTGAGGCAAAGTCTCAGCTTCCACGGAACTTGCAGTATGACAAGCACCACATGTCCTGTTCTGGTGCTGGGCTTAATATCTTCAACTCAAAGGAATAATTGTTAATGTTCACGCAAAAGCAAACCCAATAACTTTAAATACTATGATTTGAACACCTTACACTATAATGGTACATTTGTTCATTTTGCAATATTAATTGAACAAAACTATCTACCCTATTGGCCCACATTTTCTATCTAGCCTAAAAAGCTTTTATGAAGTTCCCAACAAGAAGTGAAAGAAAGAAAAGAGGGAGTTATAAATAAATTAAGACACTTCCCCTCAGATCTTGCATTTTAATAGATAGTCCTATCTCCCACCATACCAGGTGTTTCAGCTAATTTCTACTATAAATTTAGGCACATTCATATCAGCCTTGTGTGCTGAATTGCTTAATGTTTATTTTTCTGTAAAATCACTCTTTCTGGCATCTGTTTTGAATTGGTTCCCTCTATAATTTGCATGCATGTCCCTGTCTTTTACTGTTTTCATTACAATAATACTTAGAGTTTATATCATTTCTGCTTCCATAAACTCATGCAGTCATTCCCGCTTTGGATATCAGGGTTAAAATGGTATTACTTTAGAATTTCCAGGTCATATGCATCACTCCTGGAATGAACTTTTATTGGCTTCATATCTTTATACAAGTGTTGAGAAGACATCATAATGATGCCACTGCTACCACAATAATTGAAATGTCAGCATTTCCCAAGTAAAATTCTAAATTCAGTTGGGTTACACAGCTGTATAAATGCTCCAAAGTGAGTGTGTAAGGTGATGTGGAAGTGTATGTGCTTCTTCCTGAACACCTGCCAGCCAATGAGAAGTGATGAAAAAATTCCTTCTCTTGTTTCGCTTGCATGTGCAGCTTTTGATTTACCTATTAAACTGTCTTTATCTTAACCCACGAGTTTTCTCTCTTTTACTCTTCCAAATCTCTCCCCATCCCACCAGGGTGGAAGTCTGAGGGAGCAGCTGTGCTGCCATCTGAGGTTAAACCAGGACATGCACTTCAATGCAATTTAAAAGAAACCAACCTGGATGACACAGTTGATGCAATTCCTTTTTTAAAATAGGTTTTAGAAAAAGTATTTTTTAAATGGTTACAAGATGTCTATTTCAGGATCAACGAACGTTTTTTTTCCAAATTATCTTCCAGCCATGTACAAAGCTAATAATCTATGACACTGCTAAGAAATTTATCTAATGGAATTGAATTCGATTAGAAGAAAATCAAGAGGTTTCTTCTCTTCCGGCAGTTTTAAGCCATAAAACAAAAATGGAATATAAATACCTGAGCAGATCTGACAACTGAAAGACTAAAAATTGATAATTACGAATCAAGATTCAGCTTGAAATGCCCATCACTGAATTTATCAATTGGTGCACAAAGCTTAGAAAAGACAAAATAAAAACAAAAAAACACCTACAGTATTTTTAAGGCCAGACTCACTACTGAGATACCTCAGCTCTATATCTCTTGCTCTTGATCAGTAAGACTAACATCACTAGGAGCTCCATCAACAGCAGTCCCATCTCTGGAAAGTGCGACGTGTTTCTCAATAGGCCTCTGAACTTTGTAGAAAAGCACTTTTCTTGATCATCCATTGAATTCTTGGACACATAATGCACAGTATTTTAAGCCCTTGATTTCAGTATGCCTAAAACTCAGCAAAATCCTTATAACGTACTACTGTTACTTTGACACAGCACACAGAGATAGTTTTAAACAGTTGCTCTTGAATCAGAGCAGAGCTTCATTGGAATAGCTCCTAACGTAGCCCATCTATTAATATTAGTACGTGGAAAATATCAAGTATACCAGACATGCTGTTAACTAAGTGGATTGAAATTCCTTTGCCTGCTTACCATATGATACAAAGAAACACCATTTCTAAGTATCCCACGGAATAATAAAATCCATTCAGTCTCAAAACAGCTGGTTTTTGGCTAAATGGTAGCTGTCCTGGAATCCAATTTTAAAGCCAAGATGAAAGTAGAAGATGACTGTTTGAAAGGAAATTTGATAGTTATAAGTTGTTTTTCAGCTGCTGAGAAGACAGATGTAAATTTTATAAATGTACCCACTTCAAAATACAAGAGTTTGTGGTCTATGGAGCTAACCACACATGAGTCTTGTTTCCTTTCCTTCTGAATGGACTGTGTTGCATCCACCACCTCTTCAGTCTAGTCTCCTCTCCTGAGAAGAGGACCAACACTTGATTCATGCAACACTAAACAGAATATGATAGCACTACTCAGTCACATTATTGATGTGAATCCAACATACTGTAAGGCACTTCAGTGTCTTCCCACTCTATCATTTTCTTTTTAAATGGACTGAACTGCCTCTTATGTATTTGTATTTAATGTCCTGTCTACTCCTGTATGTTCCCCAGCTTCTTTCAGTGAAGGGAATATTAAGCTACCCTTCGTCAGGACATATATTCCTATGGAAAGGACAGTCCAGAGAAAATAAATAGCCAAGAAAAACAAATCACAGTAGCCAACGCTTGAATTGAGCATGAGCAAAGCAAATAATGGAAAAGCTCTTGTTCCCATAAAGTTACATTAAAAACCACCAAAACATTGCTGCTTGTGAGACAAAAACCTGGTAAAAGAGAAGATGAAATGGGCCTCAAATATGTATTTAACTCGATATGATAAAAAACAAAAACAAAACCAAAAAACCCATCTTTTGTGGAAAGCGGTATTTTTTCCTTTTTTTTTTTTTTTATGTTTCTAAATTTCAAGGCTGACATCCACAGAAAATTGGGTCATACCTGTTTATCTGTACAACGTACAAAAATATTCGTCATGTTCATCAGGGACTGTAGTGATAGGACAAGGGAAAATGGGTTCAGAGTTAAACAGGGGAAGTTTAGGTTAGATATAAAGGAAGACGTTCTTCACTGCAAGGGTGGTGAAGCACTGGAATGGGTTGCCCAAGAAGTTGTGAATGCTCCAATCCTGGCGGTGTTCAAGGCCAGACTGGACAGAGCCTTGGGTGGCATGGTTTAGTGTGAGGTGTCCCTGCCCATGGCAGGGGGGTTGGAACTAGATGATCTTCAGGTCCTTTCCAACCCTAACTATTCCATGATTCTATGATTCTGTTACAGTCACAGTGCCAGATTTACCTTCTCTCATGCTCAGACAATACTTTCCAAAAAGAAAGAATAGAAATAGAAATGTCTTCTAGACATGAGAGAACCACTCTTAATTCTCTCAGTCATTTATGTCTTTCAAACTAACAACAGCATCAATTAATACTCTATACATTTCTTGTGAAATAACCATCAGCTGGTCAGGAAAGCTGCTTAATCTTGCTGTTGTTTTGTGTTGCTACCTAATTAACTATTCTGAGTTCCTTGATTTTTCAGTTTCAGCCTTTTCTTTTTTTTTTTTTTTTAATTTCCTCTTTATTTTCTTGTGTCACTACTTCTCCTACAATTTTCTCCATAACATTCAGAATTCTCATCTCCAATAGCAGTACACCTGTCCCCAGTCCTCATAAATACACATAGGCTGTCACATGCTACTGTGGTAGCATATCAAAGAACTATGCATTCAGATGTAGAATTCAGTGTACACCAAACAAGCGTACAAGGATGAAAGCTGGTTATGAAAGCAACCAAGAACACATGTTCTGATGTGACCAAGACAAAAAGCAAGATTTGTTAAAAAGCAAGAGGAAGCAGAGCCCATTTGAACCATTTGATTGTGGTTCAAATAACCTGTCAAACCCCACATTTTCAATTATGGAAGTAGTATCAAGTATTCCATAAATAAATGGTTAATTATGAAAAAAAAAATGGTGGAAAACTGAGAAAAAAATAGAATTCTTTTAGCACTTCGATTGTACACTGTGCTTTTAAAAAAATAATTAGTATGCACAGAGGACATTTACACACTCTACACAACAGATCTGATAGAAAACGGAAATAACAAGAAAAATAATTCAAAATGTTAAGCTGATTATCTTCATTATGAAATTTTTCCTTCAGAATCACCCTCATTTGACTATATCTGCACTTCCAGGCACCCTATTACACTGTTCCAATGCGTTTTTATATCAACTTACCTTTCCACACAAGATTTCAATTTCTCTCCAGAAGAGTGAGAGAAAAACAGGTGACAAAGATGTGTCCTTCCTCCTCTTCTCAGCACTCATCTATTTACTCCGAATTCTATTCCACAGTTCATTCATCTTCTCAGTCTATCTCTTGTGTCCTTACCCTCTGAGTTCTCAATTTTCTTCTCACACCCAAACCATGCACTCCACTAATCTCTCTAATACATGTTCTATGTTTCTTTTGTCCTTAGGTGAATTGAATGTGACAGTTAATTGCTTCCATTTAAATTCCACCCTCTTAAAATTCCCTTACAACACTCATGACGTCCTCTCCAAAACAGAACTCATTACCACATTACCATAGGATCACATTCACAGACCCTCATCTTCCGCCAGTTGGCTTCAACACATTATTTCACAGCTACTGCAGTGGCAGACTGATCTAAATTTCCTTGACTCTCAACTTCTAAGTCAATACATGGGACGCCTCTAGCATTTTTGTAGGTGACTTTATATTCCTTTCTATTCTCACAAGAGCATGTGTATAAACATCTCAGAACACACTTGAAACAGACAATTGGAAGAAGCCACCTGATCGCAGGCTCTGGTACTTACAGGGTATTTTAAGCACAGCAGTACCTGTTGGAGGGGGAATACAGCTGGAAAAGCAATTCAAGAGATTTGTTGAGTGTCTTGGTGATAATTTCTTGATGCAGTTTCTCAAAACGCCACCTAGGACAAAATCTCTGCCAAATCTGTTTTCTCACAAGAAAGAATTGGCTGGAGGCGTGCAGGCTGAGAACAATCTTGATTGCAGTGACTATGACAAACAGCAGACTTCAATATCCTGAGAGGTATAAGCAAGACAAAAGGTAGAATTACTGCCATGGGCTGCAGGTGAGGAGATTTTGGCTTCTTTTAAGAGCTTGGTAGCAGGTTCCCACAGGAGACTGCTCTGCAGGGCAAAGAGTTCCAGAAAAGGCAGCTTATCTTCAGTGGCCTCTTAAAATCACAAGAACCTTCCAAACAGATCTGCAGGAAGTTGAGCAAGCATGACAGAAGGCCAGCACAGATGAAACAACCACTACATGCAGTCGAACACAACAATACGGAAGGTGGATTCAGAGACTGACTGCCCCTGAAGAATACCAGTACACTGATCAAGTGTACAGGGATGAAGTTTGGAAATCCAAAGCCCAGTTGGAATTGCAACTAGTGAGAGATGTGAAAAACAATAAAATGGGGTTTGGTTCACTTTTAGCAAAACACTAAGGAAATAAGCATAGAGTAGTCACCCAGATGGCTGGTGACTGGGATGGAGCTCACAACATGTAAGGGAAAATTCAGAAAAAAAGGAAGTTTTTTTCAGTTTGAGAAGGCAGTAGAGTGACCATGTCTTCAGTGACCTAATGGGAATGCATCTTCCTGGTGTACAATAGGATGAAGGGCAACAGACAAGTTGCAACATGGGAAAGTCTGACTTGACCATCTTTATGATGAAAACTTGTGATCTGAACACTAGAACAGATGTCCAGAGAGCCTTGGAGATATTAAAACCTCAATCTGACAAGGCCCTGAGCAATCTCATATACCTGGAACTGCTTTGAGAAGGCTGCTTTGTTGGGCTAAATGACCTCCACAGGAACCTCCCAAAACAATTCATTTTACAAGCATGAAGATTCCCCCAAAATAGAACCAGATACCTTAAAATCTTCTGTGTGTTAGTTACATGCTCCTGGAAAAGAACATGGAGCTCTGTTTTATAAACAGTTCTTTAAAAATCAGCAAGAACTACTACTACCACCATCACAAAAATCTCAGGAAGAGCCTTGTCATTCCTTCAAGCTCTGTATACCAAAGATCTGTACATACATTGTATGAAGCCAGTGAAACTACGTGACATCTTTCCCTGCTTTTGGTTAGATTTGGGAAGCAGATAGCTTGGATCTTACCTTATCGCAAAATCACAGAGTCACAGAATTGTTAGGGCTGGAAGGGAGATCTCTGGAGATCTAGTCCAACCCTCCTGACAAGGCAGGGTCACTTAGAGCAGGTTACACAGAAACATGCCTAGGCAGGTTTTGAATGTCTCCAGAGCAGGAGACTCCATAACTCCCCTGGGCAGCCTGTTCCAGTGCTCTGCCACCCTCAGCACAAAGTTCTTTCTCATGCTGAGGTGAAGCTTCTTGTGTTTTAGCTTATGGCCATTGCTCCTCATCCTGTCACTGGGCACCAATGTACAGAGTCTGACACCATCCTCCTGGCACCCGCCTTTGAGATACTTACATGCATCAATAAGATCCTCTCTTGGTCTTCTCTTCTCTAAACAGGCCCAGTTCCCACAGTCTTTCCTCATAAGAGAGATGCTCCAGAATCCTGGTCATCTTTGTGGCCCTCCAGTACCTCCTTGACTTTCTTGTACTGAGGAGCCCAAGACTGGACACAGTACTCCAGATGTGGGCTCACCAGGGTTGAGTAGAGGGGGAGGTTCACCTCCCTTGACCTGCTGGCCACAAGGGAACACTGCCAGCTCACAGTCAACTTACCATCCACCAAGACTCCCAGGTCCTTCTCAGCTGAACTGCTCTCTAGAGGTCAGCACCCAATCTGTACTGGTACTTGGGGTTCTTCTTCCTCAGGTGCAGTACCCTACACTTGCCCTTGTTGAACCTCCTAAGTTTCTCTCCGCCCAATTCTCCAGCTTCTCAAGGTCCCACACAGCCTTCAGGTGTACCAGCCACTTCTCCCAACCTTGTACATTTATGAACTGAAGGAAAAAGCTGTGTTACAGATTTGGTTTTTCTTTACCAGTAACAATTAATTATCCCACAATGTTAGAAGTAATTACAAAGAATTAATTTAAAAGTGCTTCCCATTAAAGGGAATAGAGGATATTCTTAGTATTCTCTCCAGCAAAACATAGAAATCAGGATTTACTCTGAATTCTGTATCTGCCACTAAGTCACTTCCTGGCATAAAAGCTGCCACAGAATGTGGTTAATTCCTGTCAGAACAAAGACAGGACTACAGACTCGGAACCTATTGCCCTTGCTTTAGGGGCTGACTACCTATAGTCAAAGCTACACTGGGAGAAGACACTTTTTATTACTAACCTTGCCTAGCCATGGGAAAATGAAAAGTTCTTGACTATGATGCATTTAGAGTGTTCGCACACAGATGTATTTGATAAGACAGACTCCGAATTATAAACTAATACTGGAATGTTTTATGTCTGGGACAGAATGAGTTTTCTAGAATGACCTAAGAGTTCCACGGTTGGCCAATAGTACAGGATGGGAAAAGTAAGATCTGTTTTCTGGCTAAAGAGGATGCTCAGATCCCAGAGTGGACAAGTAACTGTAACCTCTTTTTCAATTTTTTTACCCGTTAGAATTATTTGCACCATGGTGACTCCCAGGTCCAAGCTGAGAATCAAGCCTCCTTTTTCTGGGTCCTTACAAACATAGCAAGGACAAGAAAGCAGTAATCCTCAAACCCTGCAATACAATTAAAATAAAAATATCATGGATAAAGAGTGCATAGTAAGGTTTGGCATGTGCTTGCCAAAGCTTGAATTTTCCCAATAAATCCTACCATGTCTGAATTACTACTATTGCTTGTTGATACAGAAAGATTTTAATGAGAATAAGGAGCTTTAAAATTAACAACACTCAACTGTGCAATCAAAAGTAAAATGAAATTCTATATGAGGTTAGCCAAAATCCCATGTGAAAGGCCACACTATTCTGTGGTTAGCCTTGATTTCAGATATTAATACTGTAAGTGGCTGTTGTTGGTTGACTCCATAAAGTGCCATTTCCTTTGAGGTGCAAGGTCCTCTTGGCAGGCACTATGCTTTGACCTGCTATAATTTCTAGGTTCCCAGTGCTTAAACTGCTTTGTTTTATTACAAGCAATAATGCTTAATTTTTGTGCTTACATTTTTGCACTTTACATCTGTTTTGAGCTTTTTTTTGTCTTCTTTTTTTTCCATTACCTCCACTGCTCATCAAAGCTGAGTTACATTAAACTGACCAAAATATTTATAAAACACATAGGCTAACACTGTAGGACAACAAAGTTTTCAAGAGTCCTTTTAATTTGCAAGACGGTGGTTAAACCAACCAGTCAGACAGCTCGATCTGAAAAAATGAATGACCATGAAGGGCTGGGAGTGAGAATGTTTCAAAGCTTATCCCAGCTCTCTAACTTTCAGCCAAAGCCTGTGGAAATCCTTTGCTTCTGGCTCCATTTTTTTTTACCATCTGTTTTGCAGAGATAAGTGTAATCGCAGAAAGATATTCCAAGATTTAGTTATTAGTTGTAAAACACTTCAACAGAGTGATAAAGTTATTCTCAAGTTTAGCAAGCTTGGAAATGCTTAGTGCTACACTGTTCCATTCCACCAATACTTAAAATAGACAGTACTTGAATATCTTGGAATGACATAAGAGTTTTTTCATCTTGCTCCTACCTCTATACTTGTAGAAGGTTCTGGAAGTTTGTTACATATGAAGCAAAATATTTTATTGAAATTTTATGGATCAGTCTGAAACTAGAGGGGAGATGCTGGTCTGTTTTGTTTTCTGATGTTTATTCTCTCTCTGCCTGCAGCATTTATCCTTCTGCTCTCTAAGGTTAACACAGCTGGAAATAGCCACTGAGATGAGTGAGCATCACCCAGTGCTTTATGAAATCGTAGTTACTTGGTGATAAAAAGGCTGTCTGAACTCAGTAGGCTGTATCAATATGGATATTGCCAATATTGTTGGCAACATGGACAGTGAGATTGATGCTCCCGCAGCAAGGCTGCCCACGACACCAAGCTGTGTGGCTCGGTTGATACACTGGAGGGAAGGGATGCCATCCAGAGGGACCTGGACACGCGTGTGAGGTGGGCCGATGCCAACCTCATGAAGTTCAACCAAGCCAAATGCAAGGTCCTGCACCTGGGTTGGGGCAATCCCAGGCACAGCTACAGGTTGGGCAGAGAAGAGATTCAAAGCAGCCCTGTGGAGAAGGACTTGGGGGTGGTGGTTGTTAAGAAGCTTGACATGAGCCGGCTTCAGTGTGTGCTTGCAGCCCAGAAACCAGCTGTATCCTGGGCTGCATCAAAAGGAGCGTGACCAGCAGGTGACCAGGAGCTGTTGGGGCAGGTCGAGAGGAGGGTCATGAGGATGATCAGGAGGCTGGAGCACCTCCCGTATGAAGACAGGCTGAGAAAGTTGGGGCTGTTCAGCCTGAAGAAGAGAAGGTGCGTGGAGACCTCATAGCAGCCTTCCAATATCTGAAGGGGGCCTACAAGGATGCTGGGGAGGGACTCTTCATTAGGGACTGTAGTGGTAGGACAAGGGGTAATGGCTTTAAACTTAAACAGGGGAACTTCAGGTTAGATGTAAGGAAACAGTTCTTTACAGTGAGGGTGGTGAGGCACTGGAATAGGTTGCCCAAAGAAGTGATAAATGCTCCATCCCTGGCAGTGTTCAAGGCCATGTTGGACAGAGCCTTGGGCAACATGGTCTGATGTGAGCCCCATGGCAGGGGGCTTGGAACTAGATGATCTTAAGGTCCTTTCCAACTCTAACCATTCTATTATTCTCTGCATGGAGGTTCCTGCATCTTTTAGAACAAAACCAGAGAACTTTTTCCCAGAGGGTGGGGATGGAGGGATGAACAACTAAACTTGTTTCCAATCCACGGTCAAAAATATGAAAAAAAAAAAAAAATAAGCGAAAGAATACTATTATGCTGATATGTGTTGTTCAAAGCACTAAGTCGTTTAGCCCATGAAACGGAGGAACAAGAAGAGTATATTTGACAATTCGGTTTCAGGCATTACCTGAGCTGTTGAAAGACAATAGTGCCACCTGGCGTTACTGTTTTAATTCCTACTTCGGAGAAAGTAGTTCCTATTTCCTTCACTACAAATCACGTTTTATAAGCCGCATTTTGTAATTATTACTGTGGCAGGACCCGAGGGACTATGAAGGTGAGGTACCAAGACCCAGAACCTCACGGTAGAGTTTGTTTTAGCTACAGTGAGAATCACAGAATCACAGACTGGTTTGTGTTGGAAAGGACCTCAAGATCATCTAGTTCCAACCCCCCTGCCATG
>NW_009932274.1:0-381 GCF_000696875.1 Nestor notabilis | reverse complement strand
CCACTACTCCCTTGGTCATCCCATTCCAGCGCCGCACCACCCTCACTGTGAAGAACTTCCTCCTTATATCTAACCTGAACTTCCCCTGTTTGAATCCGTTACCCCTTGTCCTATTTCTACAGTCCCCGTTCACCCGTGGAGATCAGCTTTCCCCAGACCCCCACATGGCGGGAGCATTGCTGCGAGGCCCTTCTTCTCCCACGTCCAGGTGCCACTGCCATTGGCTTCCTGATAACGGCGTCCTTTGCAAGGTTTCACTGGAACTCAGTGTCACACGTCTCCAGCACCACGCACACCCACCACAGCGCTCTGCAAACACACAGGCTTACGGCCAGGGCAGCTGTTCGCGGCGCTTCCCCCGGCCCGGCCCGGCCCGGCCTC